>NC_045552.1:5357474-5524974 GCF_009769535.1 Thamnophis elegans
GGGACTAACCGCGGCGGACTACGGCTCCCATAGTGCATTGCGAGGTGGAAAAAAAGCCGTTGTCAGGGTGAGGGGCCTTGGACCTGCCGAAGCACCGAGGACTCACGGAACCCTTCGTCCCCCGACACGGCAGACGAGAAGCGCGGATACCCAACCAGGTGATCGATGCCTCGGGCCCAAGAGCCGTCGGGAGCGCTCAGGTTGCCTTCAGTGAAGGCCCGACACGCTTCCCGTCATGCACCGCTCTGCCCTCGAAAGGACTTGTGGGAGTTGTAGTTTGCGCTGCTGGATAAAAGGCGCCCGGGAGTCAGAAATCGCAGCCTGCTTTATTAGCTCTGCTAGAACTGCGCTCAAACTTCTGTTTTGTCCCGAAATTGTTTGCTTGAAGGGTCAATAGCAACCAGCCATGTTATACATTTGCACGTTTAAAATATTCGTCCACCAAACGGAAGGCGAGGCAATAATATAGCCTTCCCCACTTTATTTTGCAAGAAGGAGTAGATGGCAATGCAATAGCTTAGTATAGCCTTTATTGTCATTGTATATCATGTATTCAACGAAATTGGCTTTAGCCTCGCTGGTGCAATCCAGGAGGGAAAAAAATACAAACAACATAAATAGTATAACGAATAATCCCTCTGCGAGTAATTAGGAAAAAAAGAAAGAAAAATTAGTCATATGTTCCCGTGTGTGCGTGGAGTGATTGTGGTTGTGTTTAAGAGTGACAGCCACAAGGATAGAAACTATTTTAAAACCTATTCGTTTGGCTGGCTCTGCTTCGATGTCTTCTGCCCGATGGTAGAAGTGTGAAAAGACACTGACCAGGGTGTGAATCATCTCTGGGTATCTTCCTTACTCTGTTAAATAGCAATAGCAATGGCAGTTAGACTTATATACCGCTTCATAGGGCTTTCAGCCCTCTCTAAGCGGTGTACAGAGACAGCATATTGCCCCCAACAACAATCCGGGTCCTCATTTTACCCACCTCGGAAGGATGGAAGGCTGAGTCAACCCTGAGCCGGTGAGATTTGAACAGCCAAACTGCAGTCAGCTGAAGTAGCCTGCAGTGCTGCATTTAACCACTGCACCACCTCGGCAGCGAGACCTGGCAATGTCACCCAGTGGTGTCAGGGCAACCAATGGCTTCTTGTGCCGAATTGATCACTCTCTGTAGTGCCTTCCTATCCGCAGCTGTTAAACCAGCGTAGCATGCAGTATGCGAGGACTATTCTATTGCGGATTGATAGAAAGAGGTCATCAGCCGTTGTTCCACCTGGTTTTTTTTGCAATGCGGGGTTGCGTATCAATCATTACATTTCAAAGAGGAATTGGGAATTTGATTTAATCTGGGTTATTTGTATCTTACGATTTACGATCTATATCATTTTTTGCTGTTCGAATGTTATCAGAACTTACGGACCGGAAACAAATTCCTTATGTGTCCGATCACACTTGGTCAATAAAGAATATTCCAATTCCTGGTGATCATCCTAACTCGGTGCTCCTCAATTTTAAAAAGGGGTGAACTTCAACTCCCAGAATTTCCCAGCTGTCAAAAGTATAACTCTAGCTATAAGAGCCGAGGTGGCGCAGTGGTTAAATGCAGGCTACTTCAGCTGACTGCAGTTCTGCAGTTCGGCTGTTCAAATCTCACCGGCTCAAGGTTGACTCAGCTTTCCATCCTTCCGAGGTGGGTAAAATGAGGACCCGGATTGTTGTTGAGGGCAATATGCTGACTCTGTAAACCGCTTAGAGAGGGCTGAAAGCCCTATGAAGCAGTATATAAGTCTAACTGCTATTGCTATTGCTATATTCTCATTGCCTCCTTTCCCAGTACAACAACCCTGTGAGGTGGATCGAGACACGGCCCAATGTCCCCCCCAGCTTGCTTCCACACTTAAAGGAGGACTAGATTTCACCCTTACATTTCAGCCGATTTGTTTTGGGCTGCCAAATTGTTTGCAAAGCATATTTGCTGGGAGGGTTATTTTCTTAAGCAACTTTTCCTGAAATGCAGTTCGCGCCTTTCCAGGTAAACAATCACATACAAAAGAGGGACCTGAGCTGCTCTTTCAAGGAAGGAAAGATCACCTGGGTGGCCATGCCACAGATGTGGGAGAGGTGAAAGGGAGGTGCGGGGGGGGTGAGGCTATGATTAGTGAAGAAACTAAGGAACTGTATTGTGCAAACTCAGAAAAGGGGGAAATTAATAACCAGGTGAGGCGTGTTATGAAAGCCGCCCTGCATTTGGTGTATAAGTCAATCCTTGTGTCTAAGGTTTCCTGGCACAAATAACAAAACTCTAGACTACTGTGGCAGGGTGTGCATTCCTTAGAACTTCATTGCATTGACCTTTGAGCTGGTTCTTGACTAAGGTAAAGGTTCCCCTCGTATATACGTGCTAGTCGTTCCCGACTCTAGGGGGCGGTGCTCATCTCCGTTTCAAAGCCCAAGAGCCAGCGCTGTCCGAAGACGTCTCCGTGGTCATGTGGCCGGCATGACTCAACGCCAAAGGCGCACGGAACGCTGTTCCCTTCCCACCAAAGGTGGTTCCTATTTTTCTACTTGCATTTTTACATGTTTTCGAACGGCTAGGTTGGCAGAAGCTGGGACAAGTCACGGGAGCTCACTCCGTTATACGGCTCTAGGGATTCGAACTGCCGACCTCTCTGATCGACAAGCTCAGCGTCTTAACCACCCAGCCACCGCGTCCCTTTTGGTTCTTGACTAGCCATCTATAAAGGGTGGGGAATGAGATTCCCATTTCCGACATCTGGAAAGTTACACATAATCTCCTACGAGTGAGTCATCCAGGAAAAGTCCTTAGATGACCTCCATTCTTGGCGGCAGAAGAGCCAAAGGGTTAGAGTTGCGGGTTTTTTTCCCCAAAAACTCAGGAACATTTAAGACCTATGGACTTCAACTCCCAGAATTCCTCGGCTGGAGTTGAAGTCTATACATTTTATAAAGTTTCCAAGGATTTTTTGGGAGGGGGAGGGGGGAGAAAAGAAGCAATCCTTTTTAGAGCCAGGGATGTGCGATCCCAGGGGGTGTTGGTGTTTTGTTTTGTCGTCTCCCCACCTCCCCAAATAATTGCTGGCATTGCACAATCGTCTAAGCTGCGGTGTGGTTTTTCAGCTGTTTGTGGTTTAGCACAGGGCGCGAACTTGCTATTAACTTTAATTGGGCAAACCATGGCTTAGCAGGTTGAGCTCAAGGCAACCGCTGTGAAATCTCGCTCAAGCCTTTTCCGACTTTCCACTTTGGCGCGAATCAGTTTCTCTCAAGTTATCCGTAGACCTAGGTTTGTTTAAAGCAGTGTTTTCCAACCTCAGCAAGGTTAAAACGTGCAGAATTCAAGTCCCAGAGTTCCCCAGCCAGCTGGCTGGGGAACTCTGGGACTTGAATTCTGCACGTTTTAACCTTGCTGAGGTTGGAAAACATTGATTAAAAGTTTGGCGGAGGGGGGGGGGGGAGCAATACTCCTTTGTGGGATCCACTAGGGGGCACTTGGAACATTGGAAAGAATAAAGCTTTCTAAACATTAGGGCTGTGTTGAAAACAGCCTATAGGGAAATCCCAAAGGTGTTTTTTTAGAAAGCAATTGGACTTTCTTGGTTTTTTTTTTTTAATTATTATTATTTGAAGACGTTTTGCTTCTCATCCAAGAAACTTCCTCAGCTCTGACAGGACAGCCGGGAAGTCCTCTCAGATCTGAGGAAGCTTCTTGGATGAGAAGCAAAAGGTCTTCAAAAGAAAAAACAAGAAAGGCCAGTTGCCTCGTGAAAGAGCATCTTTGGGGCAACTGGATGACTGAGAATCTCGACAGACCTAACTCTTCTCCCCCAGCAGTACGAAGCCGAGTCCTCATCCCGATAAACCCCTTTGATTTAATTGACAGTGAATTCCTCTCCGGCAAAGTCCTTCCTCTCCCGCAGTCTTTCAAGATAGTTCACAATGACCGACCTTTCTCAGGCTTGGAGAGTGGCCAGGCCGATATCTTTCGGACGCCGCAATACTTGGCAAGAATGCAGGAATGAACTAAGGGTCTCCTGCAAACTCCACTCCCCTTTCGCTCCTTTTTTATTCCCTATGGGAGGGGCCTTGCTCCCCGTGACCTGACAAAGGCGCGCATGACAAAAGTGCGCCAACGAAACCGCGGCGAGGAAACCGCGATGTCATAAACGCGCCCGCAACAACCCGCCGACAAAACCGCGCCCACAAAAGCGCGATTTCAGTTAAGCTAAGAGTTACATTCAGGGTTAGGTTTAGGGATTTCAGTTAAGGTAAGGGTTAGGGTTAGGGTTAGGGTTAGGGTTAGGATTAGGGTTAGGGTTAGGGTTAGAACTCGTGGTTATTACTTGTTTGTTGAAGGCGCGCTGTTGTCGGCGCGCTGTTGTCGGCGCGCTTCTGCACTCATTCGTCGGCGCGATTTAGAACTCGTGGTTTCCCCGCCGCAGTTTTGGCGGTCGCGCTTTTGTCGAGCGCGCATTTGTCGGTGAACCCTTGCTCCCATGTCAACCCTTGTTCCTTAGCTGTTCCCTTCGTCTGGCAACTCTGCGCATGCACACACTGGGAACAGGCTCCAGCTGTTCGTCTGCCTCACTGATGTCTGACTCTGAAGGCAGCTGATAAATGGCATATGGTTCTGTCCCCTCTCTGCCTCCAACACAAAGCCCTCGTCCTAGCCTTCCCCAGACTCCAGGACTGGCCCAGGTTCCTCCCCAACCTCCTCACTGTCTGAATCTGCTGCCAGCTCTGCTGGCAGGCCACAACACCTACAGGGTAGATTTTGAGCTAGACTTGACTGAAAACCACGTAAGAATTGTCTGATTCCATCCAAAGCCCAACAAGTCTAACATTGAGTCTTAAGCCTCTAACTTTGTCTGGCAACTCTGCGCACACGCATACTGGGAACAGGCTCCAGCTGTTTGTCTGCCTCACTGATGTCTGACTCTGAAGGCAGCTGATAAATGCGGATATCTGCGAGACCGTCTTCTGCCGCATACCTCCCAACGGCCAATAAGATCACCCAGGATGGGCCTTCTCCGGGTACCGTCGACCAGACAATGTTGTCTGGCGACCCCCCCCCCCCCCCCGAGGGAAGGCCTTCTCTGTAGCCGCTCCGACCCTATGGAACGATCTACCCCCGGAGATTCGGACCCTTCCCACTCTCATGGCCTTCCGAAAGGCTACCAAAACCTGGCTATTCCGGCAGGCCTGGGGCTGTTGACCTCATGTATGAGGTCCAGCCCCGCCTAGATTGAGTGTATGAACTGATCTTTTAATCTGTTTTATTCTCTCTATTTTAATTTTTTTATTTTTGAAGTGTATTTCTGTAAGCTGCCCAGAGTCCTTCAGGATTGGACGGCCTATAAATTTATTAAACAGTTGTTAGACAGTTAAACTTTCTGCTATTGAAAACTGGTGGAGAACGGGTCAAAGTGAATGGTCATCCCCAAGTGGACCTGGTTCTTACTGCCAATCAGAAGCTCATGAGTTAGGCTAAAGTGCTGATTTCTCCAACCTTCTACCCTTTGTTCTAGTAATTACAGAGCTGGCTGACTTTCGGACACAAAGGTAAGCATTTTGACCTCCTTTGGGTATATCTATGTCTGTGTCAGCCTTTCTCAATTTGGCACGCCGCAGATCGGTCGTTCGGGGAAAACGTTCCAGATTTTGCACCTAAGAGTTGCAAGTCCAAACTCCTGGGTGTGCTGGGTAAGGAAAGTTGGTTCAGGCTTCATGATGGCACAGATAGCCCTCGAGTTACAAACCACAGTTGAGCCCAAAATTTATGTCGCTAAACAAGATCGTTGAGTGAGTTTTGCTCCCTTTTATCACCTTCCTTGCCACTGTGGCAGCTCCAGCCCTTTGGAACGAGCTCCCCGCAGAGATTCGGACCCTCACCTCTCTCCAGGCCTTCCAAAAAGCCGTTAAAACCTGGCTGTGTCGGCAGTCCTGGGGTCGATGAGTTCCCTTCCCCTCTCGAATCGTGTGGCTGTTGGTTGTTTTAAATTCCCTGTACTTTTTGTTGTAGTTCTTGTGTTTCCCTTCCCCTCCTTGGGTTTGTGCGCCGCCCTGAGTCCCCCCGGGAATAGGGCGGCATATAAATAAAATGAACCTTGAACCTTGAACCTTGTTGTGAAGTGAACCGTGGCAGTTGTTAAGTGAATCTGGCTTCCCCAGTGGCTTTGCTTGGCAAAAGGGAATCTTAGCTCCTAGCGCAGCATCCTTTCTCCCCTGCTGAACGGAAGCCTGGTTTCCCCCGTCATAGAGTCCCTTAGTGTGACATCCTTTTTCCTCTACCTGTCCTAGCCGAAAGCCCTATCAATTGTGGAGCCGACTGGCGACAGGGAGCCGCAGCAGAGGGATGAATGAGCCACATATGGCTCCAGAGCCGCAGGTTGCCATCCCCTGCCTTAACCACTACACGAAACTAGCATTGGCATTATGCAAAGCACTATTCCCTGACTTTCAATTTCCTTGGCTTAATCAACCTCCTGAGAGGATCTCCACATACAGTTCTAGGATCTAATATAATTAGCAAACTGGGTGTGTTTGTCTGATCCACAATTACTGTAGTCTAAAATGTTTCTG
Source organism: Thamnophis elegans (assembly GCF_009769535.1). Lineage (NCBI taxonomy): Eukaryota > Metazoa > Chordata > Lepidosauria > Squamata > Natricidae > Thamnophis > Thamnophis elegans. The sequence continues at coordinate 5,364,075 of NC_045552.1, forward strand.
CACTTGCCCAAACACGTTTTGCTTTGGAACGGGGCTATATCGCAAAGCAGAGCTTGGCTCCCTAAAACCGTTTTTAAAAAATGCCTTTGATCTTTGGAAACGTGGAACCTGGCATACTTCTGTGCCAGGGCAAAATATGCCTCCCTGCAGAGAATTGGGGGGGGGGGAACAGTCTCTCCCAACACATCTGGATTTAGGAGCCAGTCCTCCAAGTGTTCTCCAGTCTGTGTTTCCCATAAATGTGAAGCAGATAGGTTGGTGAGGCACTTGGCAATGAAACCAGGAAAAAGTTGATTTCTGCCCCTGGCAGATAGATACTCTGATGATGGACAATCTCCTGGAATAGTGTTTCCAAACCTCAGCTACTGTTAAATGTGTGAACTTCAATTCCCAGAATTCCCCAGACAACAACTTTAAGATCATGCAGACTTCAACTCCCAGAATTCCCCAGGCAGCAACCTTAAGATGTGCAGATTTCAACTCCCAGAATTCCCCAGCCAGCAATCTTAAGATGTGCGGACGTCAACTCCCAGAATTCCCCAGCCAGCAAGTTTACCATGTGCAAACTCCAACTTTTGGCTGAGGAATCCTGGGAGCTGAAGTCCACAGTTCTTAAAGGTGTTGAGATTGCCAAAGGCCATCACGGAAGATCAAAAGACAAAGGACTCTACTTTTTAAATCTGCTCCTGTTATAATGTGATTCTAACCCCAGCAGCTACTCTGTTACCCCAAGTCAGCCTTGAGGAGTGATGAGGGTTTGTGTCACATTAAGAGTTTAGAAGAGGAAAAACAACTTAAATGCACTTGCAGGCGAGAACTAAAAATGCCTGTGCTTGTTTCAATGCCTCCAGTCCCCTTATGTGTTTTTAAAAACATTTTTTTTCTAACCCCAGCCTGTCTTATTAACCTTCCGGAACAACTCCTGCTTCTTTTAAAATTAACAGGTCAGGCTCAGATAAGTGCAAGCTGTTCAGTGATGGTTTCCTCCCCTTTTTAATTCCTTTTTCTATCTTTTGCAGAAATGTATAGCATAGCACAGAGGTAGATCTTGATTTACGGCCACAATTGAGCTCAAAATTGATGTTGTTCCGGCTCTAGGGGGCAGTGCTCATCTCCGTTTCAAAGCCAAAAAGCCAGCGCTGTCTGAAGACATCTCCATGGTCACGTGGCTGGCATGACTAAACACCAAAGGCACATGGGACGCTGTTACCTTCCCACCAAAGGTGGTCCCTATTTTTCTACTTGCATTTTTGTTTACGTACTTTCGAACTGCTAGGTTGGCAGAAGCTGGGACAAGTAATGGGAGCTCACTCCGTTACATGGTGCTAGGGATTCGAACCACTGAACTGCTGACCTTCTGATTGACAAGCTCAGCATCTTACACACTGAGCCACCACGTCCTTGTCAGAGTTAGGTCTAGTCTAATAAAAAGAAGGACTAGGGGGGACATGACATCACTGTTCCAATATTTGAGCTCCTACAAAGATGAGGGGTTAAACTATTTTCCGAAGCAACAACAGGCAAGGAACAATGGTTGGAAACTAACCAAGGAGAGAATCAAACCTAGAACGCCTATCCAGCCAGAGCTGAAGAAGCTTCTTGGATTGAGAAGCACAACGTCTTCTAAGAAAAACCAGAAAGTCCTGTTGCCTCTTGAAAAAAAGCAACTTTGGGACAACCATGATGTGGATGGCTGAGAATCTCCATAGACATTTAACCTAAAACAAAGGAGAAATTTCCTAAGGGTGAGAACAATCAGCCAGTGGAACGGACCTACTTTCAGCAGTTGTGGATGTCCCATCTCTGAAGGCTTTCAAAAAGACAAATGTAAAGCCATTTGTCTGAAATGATATAGGCTCTAGCAGGATCATAGGCAGAAGGGATATTTGGAGGTGATCTAGTCCAACCCGCTGCTTGAAACAGGAGCCTTATACTATCCCAGTCAAACGGAGGTCCAATTTTGAAAACCTCCAAGCGACATACTGGATTTAAAGCCCTGAAGTTGGAATGGATGAAGAGAAGAAATACAATCTGGGGGAAACGGACAGGATTTTTCCCCACAGGGCTAGAGAGCCGAGGTGGCGCAGTGGTTAGGGTGCAGGCCACTTCAACTGACTGTTATCTGCAGTTCAGCGGTTCTAATCTCACCGGCTCAAGGTTGACTCAGCCTTCCATCCTTCCGAGGTGGGTGAAATGAGGACCCAGACTGTGGGGGCGATATGCTGACTCTGTAAACCGCTTAGAGAGGGCTGAAAGCCCTATGAAGCGGTATATAAGTCTGACTGCTATAGGTTGCAAGAGCTTCTCTTCCAACCCAAACCAGTATTTCTGGAAGCCAGCACAATACTGTGGTACCCAGCGACAATTTTAAGGGGCGATTGTGGTGTTGGTCGTCATTCCAGAATCCTAATAGAAGCTTTATAAAACAAAAATTAATTTAAAAAAAACCCTAAAGAATTAACTTCCTTAAAAACAAACACATCCCTTTTTGTTTAAATGATTTAAAAAAAATATCCACATGAAGCTATCCACATTTTAACAGCTGTGTGTTTTTTTGAGTTTGCTTACTTTCATATTTACTTTAATAGTTTATGAGTTGTGGCAAAAGGAGTAAATAGAAGCTCTTTATTTCTCCCCCCCCCCTCTGTCTCTCTCCCTCCCTCCCTCTAACAGTTTGTGGTTTTCAAGCTTGCAGGAAGCAGTAGTTGGCCCAATCTAAACATTTAGATTTATAATTTTTTAAAGAAAAAAAACACACCCCAAGATTCTCCAAAAATCTAATTCTACAGGGAAGTCCATATTCCACAAGTTTACAGCATCCCGTATCCTATTGGTGTGTGTTTCGCTCGAAAGCTTCAGAATCAGGATTATCCCCTCCTGAGGCCGTGATGGGAAACCTCTTGGCACTCTCTGTGGTGGGATTCAAATAATTTAACAACCGGTTCTCTGCCCTAATAACCAGCTGGGTTGGCGGGGCTCGGTGGCCATGTGATTGGGTGGGCATGGCCAACTCAACGTCACTCGTGTCGATGGACGCTTCGTCTTAGCTGTTAGAATGTACTAAGGGTTAACCGGAGAGGCAGTTTCTGTAAGCAGGGCAATAAGGATTAGGCTAGAAACAACACCAGAATGTTTCCTTCCTGCCTTCCTTACAGGATTAGCCCTGTAAAGTGGGGAAAAACAAAAGGAAATTTCTTCCAACAACCGGTTCTCCTAACTGCTTAGAAAGTTAACAACCGATTCTCCTGGCTAGGTGCGAACTGGCTGAATCCCACCACTGGGGCACGCACACCGTTGCCAGCTGCTCTTCCAGGTTCCGGTGCGCGCATGTGCACGCTCTCATTTCAGCACTTGGATGCCGAAAAGGTTGGCCATCACTGTCCTAAGCATTTTCTTAAGCAAAACAGAAACTTGACATACGTTTCCGTGTATAATTAAAGCAAGTGACTTTAATGTGAAATATCAAGCTACGTAATCAGAGTAAGGGAATAAAAGAGCATCTGTAAATTTACAGTTAGGTTTTTGTGATCCCAATTTAAATGGGAGGGAAATAAATAAGAACAGGCAAGATTGCTGAAGCTGTTCGGGGTCTTTGTTTGAGCTCACCCTACCACAGAAATTTAGCCGCAATGCCTCCTTTAGCAAAGAGCTTTGATTACCCAAACGCAGATAGTCCTCGACTTACAGTGACCATTCGAAGTTACAACAGTCACTCGTGCCCTTGTGACCTCTAGGCTGGAGTACTGCAATGTGCTCTACATGGGGCTGCCCTTGAAGAGTATTCGGCGACTTCAGCTAGTCCAGAATGCGGCCACGCGAGCGATCGTGGGTGCGCCTCGTTTCACCCACACAACACCTATCCTCCGCGAGCTGCACTGGCTACCTGTCGATCTCCGGGTACGCTTCAAGGTGCTACTTATCACCTACAAAGCCCTGCATGGTATTGGATCTGGGTACTTGAGAGACTGCCTACTGCCAATTACCTCCACTCGACCAATTAGATCCCATAGATTAGGCCTCCTCCGACTTCCATCAGCCGGTCAATGTCGACTGGCAACTACGCGGAGGAGAGCCTTCTCGGTGGCTGCTCCGACCCTCTGGAACGAACTCCCCGTGGAGATTCGTACCCTCACCACCCTCCAGACCTTCCGCACAGCCCTTAAAACCTGGCTGTCCCGACAGGCCTGGGGTTAAAGATATTGACCCCACCCGAATTGTATGAATGTTGTGCTTTTAACGATGTATTGTTTTATGTGTTTAACATGGTTTGTCCTCCCTCCCCCTGAACTGTGAGCCGCCCTGAGTCCCCCCAGGGAAAAGGGCGGCATACAAATAAAATATCTATCTATCTATCTATCTACAATGGCACTGAAAAAAAGTTACTTATGACCAGCTTCCACACTTATGACCATTGCAGCATCCCTATGGGCATGTGATCAAACTTGGGATACTTGCCAACTGGCACCATGTTTCACAGGTGGGTTGCTCCCTGTTTGGCCCGGATTGGACAAACCGATAGTAGCGGTGGCGGTAGGCTCCGCCCGCCCACCCGGTCATCGCGCGTGTGAGAGCGCGCCCGAACCAATAGTAAAAAAAAATGGCAACCCCACCATTGATGCGTTTATGACGGTTGTACCGTCGCAGGGTCAATGCAGGGAGCCGGATTTGCTTTGCAACCAACTACTGAGATTCACTTAGCAACTGTAGCCAAGCTCACTTAACAACTGTCTTGCTCAGTAATGGAAATTCTGGGTTCAATCGTGGCCGTGAGTCAAGGACCACTGTAGGCTCTCCCTCCTTCTTCCCCAGTGCACCAAGGTATCTCTTGCTTCCCCAAAACTATACGTATCGATCGCAGCAATATTCCAAAATTCACAATGGACCACTAGGTTATGAAATCTCAAAACCCTTTATTGGTTTCATTTTCTCTTTGTACATTCTTAAAATGAACAACACCCCATTTTCTTTGATATGTACAAGAATCTGAATAAGGCTATATATATATATATATGCATATTATATACATATACATATATATAAAACAACCCTCAAGCACATTACTGCCTTATATTGACCTCACAAGGAGATTATAGTTTCAGATCCTGCCTTTGGGTTCATGGCAGCATCCCACAAAGTCAGATTTTTTTTTTTCCCGGGGCAAGTTGGGGGGCGTTGTGTACATGCAAATCTGTCTCTTTGGGCAACTGAATAATCTCTGATCCTAACAGAGCGGAGGAGAGCAAGGCAAATACGATCCATGAGGATCTGGAGAGCAGCCGAGAGGAGACACGGCTTTCTGCATTGCAAGATTCCCAAATTATTATTATTATTTTTCCCCGTTTTCTCTAAGGCACCGTCTCATCCTGCATCCCCGTCCTCTTTTGTCGGGACCTACACACACACACCCCGGAAACATTCCCTTGCAAAAAAGGTGGACTTGTTTTAACGAGAGGGAGGAAAAGAGGGCCTTGGTTTCTGAAGTTGCTGGGACACAAGGAAAAGGAAGAGCTGGCATTTCAGGGAGAACCACCGTGTTGTGCAGACTGGAGACTAAAAAGGAATGTCCGCTCCCTGTTTAGGTTCCCTTGGAAACAGCATTTCAACAGGCACTTAAAAAAACAAAAACCTCTTCAAATATCCCACCCACCCACCCCTTAATTCCCAAAACCTAATGAGGCTAAATGGCCGCGGGGCTTTGCCTGGGCCGCACTGAGTGATTAAAAAAAATAAAATTATTTATTTGTATCCTGCCTTTATTATTTTTACAAATAAGGCAGCAAAGAACATATGCAAGCACACCTTTCCTCCTCCTACTTCCTCACAACAACCCTGTGAGGGTCACCCCAACTGCTCCTTCAGGGCCAAGACGGGACTTGAACTCGCGCCCTCCTGTTTTCCAAGACTGTTGAATGAATGAATGAATGAATGAATGTTGTGTTTTATTGTTTTATTTTATTATACTCCACATTTTCTTTTTGTGTTTTGTCTTGCACTCCCTTCCTACAAATTGTAAGCCGCCCTGAGTCCCCTCAGGGAAAAGGGCGGCCTATAAATGTCAAATAAAATGAAAAAATGAAAAAAACTGTTGCCTTAACCACTAGACCAAACTGGCTCTGGAATTATCCTGGGATATGTATATAACCTACATATAGGTAGTCCTTGACTTGCAACCACTTTGTTTAGTGACCGTTCAAAGTTACAACGGCACTGGAAAAAGTGACTTTATGCCTGGTTCTCACACTTGTGACGGTTGCAGCAGCCCCGTGGTCACATGCTCAAAATTCGGACACATGTGAAGTGCAATGTGTTTATGACCGTCGCACAGCCCCAGGGGCTCACGTCATCCCTATTTGCGACCTTCTGACGGCCGTTTTCCAACAAGCAAAGACGGTGGGCAGAGCCAGATTCTCTTAACAACTGCGTGTTCCACTTAACAACTTCACAAGTCACTTAACGGCCTCACGAAAAGTTGTAAACCGGGGCAAAACTGCCGTTGTTTTAACAACGATCACCGCCATTGTTAAGCGAATCATTCGGGCCAGTAAGCAAAGCTCACTTAACAACGGTCCTGCTTAGCAACCGAAATTCGGGGCTCAATTGCGTCCGTGTCAACGGAGGACTACCTGTAATAGAGTTAAAAGTATATAAATCACGTAAAGTTAAAAAGTTTACAATCTTGGGCGGGGGGGGGGGGCACATGTCCACAACCGTGTGCGGCCTTGCAGGGTGAAGAAGCCTGAGCTAGGCCCAAACCAATCCTTTTTTAAATTTAGTTCATAGTTTCTTAAAAGCAGGGGCCTACAACCTTGGCAGCCTGGAGGACTTCAACTCCCAGAATTCCCCAGCCAGCTTTCCTTTGCTGGCTGGGAATTTCTGGGAGTTGAAGTCCACCAAGCTTAAAGTTGCCAAAGTTGGAGACCCCGCTCCTAAAGCATAGTTATAAAGGGAAAGTCTTTGGTGCGTTTGGCAAAGACAAGATAGAAAACTCCTCTTTTGCCAATGGTGACGAGCATCACATGTTGCAAAGGCACCCCTCAACCAAGCCCCAAAAACACATGGGGTCCCCATCTTATTCTAGGTTGAGAAGATGCAGCAACGCAACGGACAAAAGAGTTTTTACAACAAAGATGCCTCAATGATCCCATGCTAACCATTAAGACCGCAGGCGCGTCCATCCTTTCGGCTGGCCTAGGCTGCCTCGAGGGAAGAGGAATTCTCGGGCAGCCTATAAAATATTTAATATAGTTAATATATAAAAGGTTAAAAAAGAAAATCTCCCTCTCGGTCGTATCCAACTCTAGGGGGCCGTGCGTTCCTTGGCTGAGGGAGCCTGTGGTTTTTTGAAGACGATATCCGTGGTCGTGTGGCCAGCATGGCTAAACGCCGAAGGCGCACAGGAAGGGGTGAAGAGGGACAGAGAACATATATGGCTAACTCTCTTTTTGATCCACGGGGGGATTAAAAAGTGTATTGTGCTTAAGATTGCTAATTGCAAAGTTTGTGAGTGTGAGGACGAGGAAAAGAGCAGGGTGGTGGCTTCCATATAAGACTACCCTTATTCTCCCCTACAAAGCCCCTCTCCAAAATGCTTTTCCCCCCAAACTACACCGTATTTGGGGACGAGGGGTTAATCTTTAATTAAAAAGGTCCTGAGGCTTATAGTGTATGAGGCCGGGGAGGGGGAGAGAAAAGAGAACCCTTAAAAACGAACCTGGCATATTAATTTTTAGAAATCCCCCCACCCCTGCAAAGAGGTTTTACATATATATATAATATATATACTTAGATTTATATATGCATATAGACAAGTAAAAACTTCCCCGCTCCTACATTTTTTTTTTCTGGCTTCCAAAGAAGGAGCAGAGCATGTACAGAGTTCCAGGCCAAGGAAGGAAGGAAGGAAGGAAGGAAGGAAGGAAGGAAGGAAGGAAGGAAGGACGCAAGGAAGGAAGGAAAGGAGAAAAATAATCTCTGAGTTAAGGCAGCAAATTCAGCCCACCCACCCCGTCATCGGTCCATCTGTCCGGAGGGAGGGAGAGCTGCATGTCCTGTCTAGCAGTCTCGATTCTCCAGGGTCAGTTCGGCTGTGGCCTGCTGCAGCTCCGTGCTGATCCGCCGGCCTCCCACCGCGTCCCCGTGACCACCGGCGTCCTCCTCGCCCTTCACTTTCTTGTCGTCTGTTTCGTCGCCCGTCCCGCTGGCTTCCAGCCGCTGATCCTCGCTCCAGCGGCGTTTGAAGCGTAATTTGAGGGGAATGCATTTGCCGCTCTCCCCGGCCCGAGAAACGGGGGGCGCTAAAGCGGAAGTCTCCCCATTATCTATCTTCTCCAGGGGGGCCGAGGGGGCCTTAAAGACCTCCTCATCATCCTCGCTGATATCCGTGACCTCCACGGTGAGATCTTCCTCGGACTCTCCCTCCGAGATGGGTTCCACTTTGATCTGGGGGATGAGGGTCTCCGGAGCAGCTGCAGAAGAGGAAGAGGAGGAGGCGAGAAGGCCACCACTGGAGTCTCCCGGGGGCACGGCTGGCGCAGGTTGCTTGTCACGGTTGCGGCGTCCCAACGGTGGCGGCTGCAGCTTGAATTTGAAAGGACTGGGGGGCTCCTCGGCTTGCAAGGGCGGAGGGGGAAGAGGGGGCTTCTCCAGGCGCTGGGGCTGCGGGATGATAATGTTGGGGTAGTGGAGGAAGGCCCTGGGACTGAGATGGTAGTTGTACACACTCTGGGTGTGCGCTTGGAGGTAGCGCTTCATGTCCTCAGGGTTGAAGGAGAAGTGGGAGCCGCTGGGGTACATGGGGCTGAGGGTGGGTGAGGGAGTGTAATTTATGTGAGTGGGAGTGAGTGGGAGGGCAGGGGACAGCTGGGGGGGCAGGAGAGCAGCAGGCCCAGTCATGGGGGACACAGGGAAGGGGCTGAGAGGCTCAGGAACCCGCGGGCGGGGATAGATCCTAAAGAGGGCGTCGTGGGTCAAACGTGGATGGCTGGGCAAGGGGGGCCCACGGAATCCACCCGCCTCTCCTCCACGTCGCTGCTCTTCGGCCAACGTCTCCTCCACTTCTGAATTGGCCGAGGTGCCGTCGCTGCAGTCGCTGACTGAGCCCCGAGCGAGGCGGCGAGCCACGGCGGAGAAGACCCCGGGCGAACGCAGATCCTCGGCCGGTGACAAGACATCGGATGGAGTGGAAGGGGGGAAGCGGAAGTGTGACCCACCGGAGGGCACAGGGGGAGCACTTTGGGGCACGGCCCCACCTACGAGGAAGAGGAAAGCAGACCAAGGAAATCAGCATTACAACAACCAAGGAGGAAAAAAGGCCTAAAAGGAGAATTCACCTCCCTCTCCATCCAGCCAGTCCTTCCCCAAAGCCCAGTTGAACCGATTCAGCTCAAGGAAGCCTTCAGAAGACCAGTGACCCCTTCGACATCTAACCCAGGGGTGTCCAAACTTGGGAACTTTTTAAGACTTATGGACTTCAACTCCCAGAATTCCTCAGCCAGCATGCACCCGAAGCTCAGGTCCACACGTGAAAGCCTCCATTAAACTGATTTATTGCTAATCATGTAGACACATGTTATCTTCTTCACTGCCGGTATAAGAGTTAACAGCACTCAAAAGGAGTTGAAGTTAGTCTGCTTGTGGTTATGTAGGAATTCTAGGCTGATCCCCCTTTCCCTTCCATCTCCAGGTATGGCCGTCCCTTCTCCTAACACCCCCAGATATGGTAGCCTCTCATCCATGTTACCCTAGATCAGGGATGTCCAAGCTTGGCAACTTTTAAGACCTTTGGACTTCAACTCTACAGTTGAAGGTTTTAAAATTGCCAATTGTCAGATCTTTTGAACTGACCACATCCTGGACAATATATTCTTCCTGGACAAATACATACTTCTCCCAAATGGGTCACTTTGCTTTTGGGCCAATCACACCCCCCCAAAAGAGAAGCCAAAATTTAATCTGAAATGGCACTCCTTCCACCTCCACATTAAAAACAACAACAACCCTCCACCTGTACTGTATTTCCAGTACATCTAGAGAGACACTCCCATTCCAAAGTTAAATTATTTGATGGGGAAATTATCTTCCTTATGGGTCAATATACTTTTCCATAAGTAAAATAAGACCTTTGAACCTCTTTTCTTTTTTCTTTTCCTTTGGGGCACACCCAATAGAGCTACCAAGGAGTAGGTGCATGTGTTTGCATTAGGGGGTGTTGAATTGAGCCTAGAATTCCTACATCAGCCTAGAATTCCTACAAGGAGTAGGTGCATGTGTTTGCATTAGGGGGTGTTGAGTTGAATTGATTGCATTTATATGGGTGTTGCCTGTTTTACCAGAGGAACTCAATGCTTTAAGCGTCAGTTTCTTTGGCTGACTCGCCATGGATTAAAAAAGATTTGCGGAAGAGCAGGGAGAAGGTTGCCCCAGAGACTCTGCAAGCCCTCCCACCATGCTTACCCGCCATGCCCATGTCGATGAAAGGGTAGTTGACCAACACCAATTTGTTAAAGTTGAACTTGTAGGTGAAACGTTTGCCTTTGGTCTTGTGCAGGATCCGCTTGTTGTAGTAATACCTGCAGGATTGGGAGGAGGAGTAAATGAAGGGAAGGAAGAGAGAAGGGTGGAGGAGAAGGAAGGAAGAGGAGGGAAAGGAGAAGGGAAAAGAGGAGGAGGAGGAGGAGGAGAAGGAAGAAGGGGAGGAAGGAAAGGAAAAAGAGAAGGGGAAAAGAGGGGAGGAAAAAAAGAGAAAAGGAGGGGAAAGTAAAAGAAGAGGAAGAGAAAGAGGAGGAAGGAAGGAAGGAAGGAAGGAAGGAAAGAGAAGGATGGGATGAAAAGAGGAAGAAGGAACAAAGGAAAAGAAGAGGGGAAGAAAAGAAGAAGGAGGAGGGAAAAGGAGGATGGGGAGAAAAATAGGAAGAAGGAACAAAGTAAAAGAAGAGGGGAGGAAAAGAAGAAGAAAAGGAGGAGGGAAAAGAGGAGGAGGGGAAGGAAAATAGGAAGGAACGAAGGAAAAGGGGCGGGGGGGAGAGAGAAAAAGGGGGGAGGAGGAAGAAAGGAAAAGAGGAGGGAAAGGAAGAGGAGGGGGAAGGGAAAGCAGAAGGAAAGAGGGAGGAGGAAAAGCAGAGAGGAGGAGGAGGAAGAGAGGGTCAGTGACTCACAAGTCCCACTTCTCCCCCACCATAAAAACCCAACTCGGGAGTCTGTGGGAGTCTGCATGGCCCCGATAGGAAAAGTGTTACAGCCACAGCAAGTGTGAAGCAGCATCTGTTCAAAGGGGGAGAAGCGACACGCTCGGCGTCCCTGTAACTGCAAAGCCTTGTAAATAGCCACTAGCCCACCAACGTTGCCTAGGATCAACCGCTCCTTACGTAAGGATGGGAAACCAGCCGAGCCAAATTACGGTATTAGCCTGGGGCCAAGTGTGCATTTTCTAGCCCTCCAGTTATGGGGATTTAACGGCGTCCTCGTAAGCCGTTTGCGTCATGTAGCTTCCAATCCCCAGTCAATCCGAGGTGGCACAGTGGTTGAATGCAGCACTGCAGGCTACTTCAGCTGACTGCAGTTCTGCAGGTCGGCTGTTCAAATCTCACCGGCTCAGGGTTGACTCAGCCTTCCATCCTTCCGAGGTGGGTAAAATGAGGACCCGGATTGTTGTTGGGGGCAATATGCTGACTCTGTAAACCGCTTAGAGAGAGCTGAAAGCCCTATGAAGCGGTATATAAGTCTAACTGCTATTGCTATTGCTATTAATGGAAGGGCCCAAACATCTCAGTAAATAGCTGTGAATTGGACTAGGACCCCCCCCCTACAGGCAGTCCTCAACGTACAATTTGTTTAGTGCCCAAAGTTGCAAAGATAAAGGGAATCACTGCAGTTGATTAGTTATCAACCTTGTTATTATATAAATCAGGTTGCCCCCCTACCCTACATTGACTTCTGACCTTGTCGGGAAGTCACCAAAAATGATCAGATGACCTTGGGACATAAATACGATTTTATGTATCTGAATTCTGATACATGACTATGAGAATGCTGCAAAGGTCATAACTGTGAAAAACTGTCACGAGTCCCATTTTTTTTAGCGCCGTCGTAACTCAGAATGGTCACTAAATGAACTGCTGTAAGTGGAGGACTGCCTGTATTCCACCCTTTCAGATGGGGATCTTTTCCAAGCTATACGAGGGACGTTTCTGAATGCAAGAGAGAGGCAGTTCTCCCTGGCTTTCCAACTTTCAAATAGGAAATGGGATGGAAAATTTATAAAGTAAGCCAACTAATTAAACCGGTTCACCGACAAAACCGCGAAGCCCTTATCCGCGCTGACATAAGCGCGGAGGGCAAATCCGCACCGTCCGAAGCGCTAAGGAAAAAGGCGAACCTAGCGCGACGACATAACCGCGGAGGGCAAATCCGCGCCTTCCGAAGCACTCAGCACCCTAACCCTAACCCTAACCTAAACCTAACCCTAAACCTAATCCTAAACCAAACCCCTAAACCTAATACCCTTACCTTAATTTAAATCGGCTTTCTGCCGCCGCGCTGTTTTAAAGAGCCCTTCTGTCGCCGCGCTGTTGTCGCCACGCTGTTGTCGCCGCGGTGATGACGTCATGGCTTTAGTGACGCGGTTTTATTGCCGCTATTTTGATGAGCGCAGTTTTGTCGGGCCACGAATTAAACCAGCAACCCAACCAACTAAAAAGTGGGTCTCGATTGAATTAGCCCTTGAACGGAAAACAAACTCCTGCCAAATCTTGCATTGAACACCGATTTAGCTCGATTTCTCATCTATCTTGTTTGAAAAGACCCGTTTTTTTTTTTAAAAAAGCGGGGGGTGGGGAGAAGAGATGAATCATAATCACCTTATTTCAGATAGCGATAATGCTCTCACAGCTGCTTGGGAACGAATGGGATAATAAAACAGCTCTTAAAAATTCTAGATTCTCCGCTGCTAAAAGTTTTGCGCTTGCGAAACAACAACAACAAAAAAACCCACGTCCCCAATTTGTTTTTCATCGGAGCACCGCAAAATGAGCAGTTGCAAAGTTTTCCATATTTTGCGAGAGAAGGGCTGGGCAGATTGACATGTGTGCATCTGTGAATTCCTGAGTGCGCGCACGGATGTACCTGCACGTTTCTAAACCTCTGTTAAAAAGCTGGAGAAAAGTCCCACTGGCTGAATTTTCCAGCTTTCCTTTCCCACCGTTCCCGCGGGGGGCTACCCATCCCCAGGTGCGATAACCCACCCACCCCGTGGCGTTCCCAAGTTCCTGGAATTTCTCCACCACCTTTCTCGGCCCCGGGCTCACCTCAAGGCCCGGCTCAGCTTGTCGTAGTTCATCTGAGGCTTGCATTTCCTCACCCCCCACAACCGGGCCACTTCGTCGGGGTCCTTGATGACAAACTCGCCGTAATCCCCTTGCCAGGCGATGACGTCATGGTATTCCTCCTTACGCAGCAGCTCCAGAATGAAATGCCAGAGTTGGATCTGACGGGAGCCGGGACTCGATTCGGGCTTGTAGGCCCAATCCGGGAAGGCGAACCCTGGCAAGGAGAAAGGTAGAGTTAAGCCAGCTCAGTCTGGGAAGGCAGAGGCGCATTTCCAGGATAGGATAGCCAAGAAATACACACACATACCCCGCCCCCGTTCGCCCCCTCCCAGCATAAGAGAGTTTGGAAGCAAAGTGCTGGAAATTCCCATACTCCGGTCCTCTGGCTGCATCTCATCAGGGCATGTTGGCAGAAGCCCTGGGTGGCTCAAAGCCACCCCCCACCCCCACCAGGATGCAATGGCTGCTGTGGCGGCATGTGGATTTTAGCCACCCCCCCCCCCAATCCCCAGTGTGCCAGGGGAGGGAAAACAGGAAACCGGCTGCTGCTGCCGCCGCCACTGTCGCCGCCTTCTGCCGCCAGGAGGCTGGGAGGGCAGCCAAGCCGCCTCACGGACTTCCAGGCTGAGCCCTCCAAGCGTGGGAGGGCGAAGAGCAGCCAGCTTTAAGGGTAGCCTCCCTCCCTGGAGAACAGGGGGGGGGCAGCAGCATTCCAGCCTGCCCCCAGCCGCCCCGATGCCCAGAACTTGGTGCCCAACTTTGCACGTCCAAACTCTCCGGGGCAGTCAAAGGGTGCTGGAGGGCGCCGGGGTGGTGGTGGAATTGGCAGCGGAAAGGGGTGAAGGAGAAGGTCTTGAAAACACCCAGCCCCAGGCAATAGCAATAGCAGTAGACTTATATACCGCTTCATAGGGCTTTCAGCCCTCTCTAAGCGGTTTACAGAGAGTCAGCATATTGCCCCCAACAATCTGGGTCCTCATTTTACCCACCTCGGAAGGATGGAAGGCTGAGTCAACCCTGAGCCGGTGGGATTTGAACTGCTGAACTGCTGATCTAGCAGTAGCCTGCAGTGCTGCATTTAACCACTGCGCCACCTTGGCAAGAGTCGGGCCCCCATTACAGGCTGGATAAGCATCGGGCGTGTTTAGAAGTGGGGGACGGACGGACAGGCGGGCGGACGGACGGAGGGAGCAGCGCCTTTGTGCCATGTTCTCCCTGGGCAGCCCGCTTGGGGAGGGCAGAAGGGGGAATGGTTCGCAGCTGAGGTCAGCAACTTCAAGACAAGGCTTCCTTTTTTCCCAGCCAAGAGAGGAGCCCGGCTCGGCAAGCATTCCTGGGCGAGGGGAGGGGGCAGAGAAGCTGCCGTCGCCATCAAGATCAAGCTTCCCTACAAAGGCCCGGATAATACTCGGGGCTGTGGAAGACCCCCAAATGGACATTGGAGCCCTCCCCCCAGCCCCCCAAATCGGAGAAGAAACAAAACAGGATGAGTGTGTGCGTCTGTGCGTGCGTACACTACATCTTGTAAGAATGCCCCGGCGATGCAACTCAGCCCCCTCCTCTGAAAGTTTTCACAAGGCCCCTCCGTCCCGTCCCATCCCTCCAAACAGGAAGTCACAAATAAAGGCCGCCGTGGGACTTCTCAAGATGGGGGTCTCTCCCATTGTTTCATAAACAACCGTTCCAGCACCGGCAGTCCTCGCTATGGGAGGAGAGGAGGAAGCTGGCCTTTCTCAGCCATTTGGGGAGGGGGTCTCCCCTTCCCAGCTGGCTGTGTCTCTACCGCTCTGGTCGGAGCAATCTAACTCAACACAGTGCAGCCCCCCCCCACCCCAAAAAAGGGCAGTCTCTGAGCTCATGATTGCAGCCAATATTTCTTGAGATTTTGCACACCCACCGACCCATTTGCTCCAAAACTCTTTTAAAGATTCCCCAGCCAGCATCACAATAATATACAGGGAGTCCTCGACTTATGACCACAGCCGAGCCCAAAAATTTATGTCGCTAAGCAGAACATTTATTCAGTGAGCTTTGTCCCATTTTACCACCTTGATTGCCGCTATTGCTAAGTGAATCACTGCAGTTGATAAGTGAGTAACACCGTTGCTAAGTGAATCGGTCTTCCCCATTGACTTTTCTTGTCGGCGGGGAATCACGTGACCCCGGGGGGATCATGCAACCGCCATAAATACGGGTCAAATTGCCAAGCGTCTTGATTTATGACCCCGTGAATAAGGGGATGTTGGAACCGGCGTCGGTTTGAAAAATGACCGCGTCGTTTTTCCCCCCCAGTAAGTAGTAACTCTGAGCGGTCGCTAAACGAACTGTTGTTGTTAAGTCGAGGACCATCTGTACTTCTCTTCAAAAGGATTGTCACGCAATCTAGACTTTCGACAACACTCCTGGGAAGTTACGTTGTGATAGTAACTGATCAAACGCAGAACTTCCTTGTGGCACCGCTAAATGCGACGGAGGTTGCGTTTGTTACACTGAAGTGTAAAATCACAAGTGTGTCTTTGCTACAAACCTGGGTAAAGGTTTGGAAATATTGTGTCGTGTAGGCAGTCTTCGACATACAATGTTTTTGTAGCGGCTGTAAAACAAACTCGGCGGTTGTTAAACAAACCAATGGTTTGTACCAGTGTTTCTCAACCTTGGGGACTTTAAATCCTATGGACCTCAACTCCCAGAATCCCCCAGCCAGCATAGCTTTAAGTCCTATGGACCTCAACTCCCAGAATCCCCCAGCCAGCATAGCTGGCTGGGGAATTCTGGGAGTTGAAGTCCACAGGACTTAAAGTCCCCAAGGTTGAGAAACACTGGTTTGTACAATGCAGCCACAAGTCACTGGAAACAGCTATAAATTTATCCACGTCGCCAAGGGTACAAAATTTGGTCACTGAAGTGCGAAGGGGGCTCAACTGTTGGAACTTAAAATCTTGGGTCTTAAATCCCCCTTTTCAAGGTTGGTATAAACCTTATAGCAATGGGATGCGGTGGCTCAGTGGCTAGTTCAGCGGTTCGAATCCCTGGCGTCGCCCAGCTTTTGCCAACCTAGCAGTTCGAAAGCACGTAAAAAATGCAAGTAGAAAAATAGGAACCACCTTTGGTGGGATGGTAACAGCGTTCCGTGCGCCTTTGGCATTGAGTCATGCTGGCCACATGACCACGGAGATGTCGTTGGACAGCGCTGGCTCTCTGGCTTTCAAACGGGGATGATCACTGCCCCCCAGAGTCAGGAATGAGTAGCACATATGTGCGAGGGGATAAACTTTATACTGTACACAAGTAGTCCTTGAATTTCAACCATTCGTTTGGTCACCAAGTTGTGTCAGCACTGGAGAAAAATTGATTTTGGATCATTTTTCACACTTAGTAACATTACAGCCTCCCCAGGGTCATGCAATCAAAAACTCAGATGCTTGGCCCCTGGCTCATATTTATGACTGTCGCAGTGTGCTGGAAACATATGATCCTCTTTTACGACGGACAAGCGAAGTGTAAGGGGGAAGCCAGATTCGCTTAGCAACGTTGCTACTAACTTAACCACCGCTTAACACCTGTGGCGAGAACGGTCGTAAAATGGGGCAAGGCTCATTTAACCAATGTCTTGCTTAGCAAGATAAATTCCCTTAACTGTAGCAAGAAACGTCGTATGACGGGGCAAAAACCCACTTGTGAACGGTCTTCTTGCTTAAGCCATGTAAATTTTGGCTTCAACTGTGGTCGTAAGTCCAAACTAAAGGTAAAGGTTCCCCTCGCACATATGTGCTAGTCGTTCCCGACTCTAGGGGGCAGTGCTCATCTCCGTTTCAAAGCCGAAGAGCCAGCGCTGTCCGAAGACGTCTCCGTGGTCATGTGGCCGGCATGATTAAACGCCGAAGGCGCACGGGACGTTGTTCCCTTCCCACCAAAGGTGGCCTCTATTTTTCTACTTGCATTTTTACCTGCTTTCGAACTGCTAGGTTGTCAGAAGCTGGGACAAGTAACGGGAGCTCACTCCGTTACGTGGTTCTAGGGATTCGAACCGCCGGCCAAGCTCAGTGTCTTAGCCTCTGAGCTAACTACCTGTACATGTTTTTCTTGCATTCTCCATGAATCGTTTAAGCATCGCCCGTTACAAGTCACCCAAACCTGGGTGGGTTCTGCTCGCCCAGACTGTATGGAGGGCTTCCCATCTGGTGCATGCATCTCCACCCCGGGGAGGGAAACTCTGGCGGAGTGTGTGTTTTTTGAACTCGGCCTGCCTGTGGCCCAGGAGAGAGAGAGAGAGAGAGAGAGAGGGAGGGGGAGAGAGAGAGCCAAGCCCCAATGCTTTTATTTCTCCTTGACTGAAACTGCTGAGCCTTTGCCCAATGCCTTCAGGGAGGGTGTCGGAGCTTGGTGGGGAGGGAGGGAGGTAAGGAGGAGTGGGGAGGGGAGGGGGGGCCTGTGGTTTCCCATTTCCCAAACCCCAGGCGCTCTGAGCCCATCAATAATTCAGGCCCCTGTAATGGAGGCCAGGGACTCGGGCGCCAGTTCAAGGGCATCAGCGTAAGACCGAGCCATTAGGATGGTGATGTCATCTGGAGCGAAGGGTGGGAGGGCTAGAGACAATCCCACACACTGCAACCTGGGGGGGCTGGCATGCCTCAACTGCATTTCAGCCCCCTCCCCACACACACACACACCCCACCCATGCCCACCAAGGGAAGAGTTGCACTTGGGCCAAATGGAGTGGTTGCCCCCCCCCCAAGCCCACCCTTACAAATGCAATTCGGCATCCTTCCCTCTTCCTTGCGTCTTGGCACCACAGGACCTAAAAAGACCCCCTACCCACCCCACGCAGTACTCTCTCTCACACACACACACACCACACACATCCCCCCCATGCACACACACACACAGAGGCACAGCACCAGTCTCCAAGCAACAGGCAACGGCAAGGGAGGCAACAGCTAAAAATAAAACGGGAGGAAAAGAGAGAGAGAGAGAGAGAGAGAGAGAGAGAGAGACAGCACGAACTGGGCAGCACCCCAGGAGCGACAGCCACGAGCACCCCACAAACTGCGCTGTCTTCCAATCCCCCCAACAAAGAGGAGGAGGAGGAGGAGCATGTGCTGGACGTGGGGACATCTGCCTCCTCAGACCCCCGCAGGGGCTGGCTGGCGTGGGACGTTCACGCCGGCTCTCGGAGCCCAGGGGGAGACGTGAGGACACCGAGTTGCAAGCACAAAGCAACACGTGAGAGAGAGGGGGGGAGAGAGGGAGATGGAGAGAGGGAGGGAGAGGGAGGGAGGGAGGGAGAGACAGAGGGAGGGAGAGGGAGGGAGACGGAGAGAGAGGGGGGAGAAAGAGGGAAGGAGGGAGGGAGAGGGAGGGAGAGAAGAAGAGGGAAGGAGGGAGAGAGGGGGGCGAGAAAAGGAGACGGAGAGAGGGAGGGAGAGAGAGAGGGAAGGAGGGAGGGAGGGAGGGGGAGAGAGGGAGGGGGAGAGAGGGAGGGAGAGAGAAAGGAGGGAGGGAGAGAGGGGGGAGAGAAAGGGAGACGGAGAGAGGGAGGGAGAGAGAGGGAAGGAGGGAGGGAGAGAGAGAGGGAGATGGAGAGAGGGAGGGAAAGAGGGAGAGGGAGGGAGAGAAGAAGAGCGAAGGAGGGAGGGAGGGAGAGAGGGGTAGACCGAGAGGGAGGGAGAGAGAGAGGGAAGGAGGGAGGGAGGGAGGGGGAGAGAGGGGGGAGAGAGAGAAAGGGGGATGGAGAGAGAGAGGGAGACGGAGAGAGGGAGACGGAGAGAGGGGGGAGAGGGAGAGGGAGAGGGAGAGAGTGTGTCAGGGCCCACCGGAGGCTCCGGAAGAGGCAATGTTGAGAATTAGGAAGCTACCCACCCAACCCATGGTTCTATGCTTACTTCAAACCCTCATCTGCCAGTTGTGGTGAGCTTGGAGAACAAGAGGATGGGAGAGAGAGGGAGCTATTAGAGGAAAACAGTGACCCATGAACTCTGCTCTTCCTCCATCATGTTCCTCTCTCTCTCTCTCTCTCTCTCTCTCTCTCTCTCATATTCTCTTTCTCTCTCTCTCTCTCACACACACACACAGCCTGTTCTCACTAATTAGCAAGGCAGGGGGAAGAAGGGGTGGTGGTGGTAGTGGAGAGAGCGTGACATCAGCTGCCCAGCCCCATTGAATGGATTACTGTTCTCAGGCTGGTGCTGCCAGATACGCCGCCGGTGCGGTCTTCCACCACACCATCCAAATGACGACAACGTCTTCATCCCGGTGTGTGTGTGTGTGTGTGTGAAACAGGCTACCCCCCACCACCACTCCCTCATCTCATGTGACTGAGACAATCATGGCATTCCTCTGCATGGACACCCCAAGGCAAACCCCCATCCCCCTCAATTGAATGGAAAGCATGGGGCTTCGTTATCACCTGCACCAGGGGATCCCTACCAAGACATCATCCATCAGGTTTAGGCCCACCATGTTTCCCCGAAAATAAGACAGGGTCTTATTTTCTTTTGACACCCCCTCCCGAAATAAGCACTTGGCTTATTTTCGAGGGGAGGTGCAGAAGGTAGCAAGCGTGGTCACCTCATGGCTGCGCATGCGTTTAAATATTTTCAGGGAGGGCTGATTTTAGCGCCATGTGGTCAAAAGCCCGACTGGGCTTATTATCCAGGGACGTCTTACTTTTGGGGGAAACAGGGTAGAACAACTTTTTGCAGGGCAAAAGAGATTGGGGGGGAGGGGTTGAAATCATCTTTTCGGCCCTGGTCCAGTGGGACTTCCAATGCCTTCAATAGGCCGGGCTTCCACGCTGCATCTCTCCAAAACCTGGTTTGCTAGGGATGCTGATTGAAGACCTCGTGGGCAAGCAAACCAGGATGTATCGCAGCGTAAGCCACACTGGCTCTGTTTTTATATCCTTTAGCAAAAGGAAAACAAAGGAAGGGGTACCCCTGCGCTCTTCCTGGCCTTTCCCCAGAAATGAGACAGCCGCAGTTTCTTTTTAAGGATATATGATGGGTCCCGTGTATGGCCAGAATGCATACAAAAATAGGAAAGCATTCTATACATAGATGTATATATTTGGCTTCAGGACGTCTGAAGTTATCCACAACAGTGCTCAACGCTCAACGGAGTATTAGACCCAGGGGAGGTCTCGGAAACCCTTTAAAAAAACTTAACTTTTTAATCTCTGCGGATCAGATCCGAAGGTTTGGGTTGCACAGGCCGCAACGATGGAGAACCGTGAAAGACAATGGAAGTCGTTTCCATGGGCTGAAACTTTAAAAAGACCGAACTGACCCCCAAAGAGGGATTAACGTTCGGCCTGAATAACCCCCAATGCATGAGAAGCAAAATGAGGTGTTCGAGACAAAATAAAGCTATTTTGGGACTGGGAAACTTCATCCCGCTTCTGAAGACCACACTTGTAAACACGCCTCCGCTCTCCCCGGAGACACACGGTCCAGGAAGGGCCTTGGTGTGGTCCAGTGGGAAGTCGATGATTCTGTTTCCATGTCTCCATCTTTTATTGATTGGCTCACCAAAAAACTTCTCGCTCAGCCAGGACGAGGGGGGGGGAGACACGTTGCTCCGCACCGATGAGAAAACAGTGGATGGGTTGGGCGAATCATGTGAAGGTTGGTCCAATGTGTACCTTACGAATGGGGAGAGGCGGGGAGGAAGGCAGCAAATGTGGCCTATTCCTCCATCCCTTCGGAACGGGATGGACCCATCTGAATGGCTGTCTGAATAAACAGTTCAGGGAAACCTCTATCTCATCAAGAAGATGGCAAAGATAGCAGAAACCTGCCATCTTGCACACTCAAGAGTTATTTGAAATGAAACATCTGGACGTTTAGCCAGCGGAGTTGGTGGGTTACGACCGGTACGACCCGGTACGGGTATACCGGTGGCTGCCGGGAGCATCAGGTTCCGGTACGGTGCTCTGGAGGCCTGGCACACGCTCCTTACCTGTATTTGAGCTATTCCGCGCATGGAGCATACGGCACCTATGCGACACTCCGCCGAGCAGCTGGAGCATTGCGGAGGTGTTATGGAGCATCGCGGTTAAGTGCACATGCACACGCTGCACGCATTCATGTGGTGGACTCCCAGCCCGGTTGCACCGGGATCCGGAACCCACCACTGGGCCAGCGACATGGTTCCTGGGGGCCAAAGAGAAACCTTGTCCCATTGTCCTAATTGTCAGCTTCCATAATCATTTGGGACTCATTTGCCCCAACGTTTGCATTCCCAAAACCTTTAGGGAGCCAGAGATGAAAGAAGGCCGTACTACAAAGCCTTAAGAAGGGCCACATCTGGAATACTGCATGCATCCAGTTTTGGTCACCGCGTTACCAAAAAAAAGAAGTAGTGGAGGCTTTGGAAAAAGTGCAGAGAAGAGCGACTACGATGATTGAAGGCCCAGAGACTAAAACATTGGGTTTGGCTAGTCTAGAGAAAAGAAAGATTAGCCGGGGGGTGGGCTTTCACGATAATAGCAGTCTTCCAGCATTTTGAGGGGCTGCCACAAAGAAGAGGGGATCCACTTATTTTCCAAAGCGCCAGAAGGCAGGACAAAATAAGCAACGGATGGAAACCAATCAAGGAGAGAAGCAACTTGGAATTTAAGGAGAAACTTCTTAACAGTGAAGACAATTAACCAGGGGAGCAGAAGTTGCCTCCAGAAGTTGTGGCTGCTCCATCACTGGAGGTTTTGAAGAAGTAGTGAATGGACGGCCACTTGTCTGGAATGGTATATAGGATCTCCTGCTTGAACAGGGGGTTGGATCAGAAGACCTCTAAGGTCCCTTCCGGCTCTATTCTGATTGATTGATTGAATCGCTAAAACAGTTCAGCCTTTTCCAAAACCCTGCTCCATCCGTGGATCTCCCAGGCCTGGCCTGCTCTGAGGCTCTGGCTCAGGAGCAGCCTCCCAGAAGAACACCTTCATCTTCCTGTTCTTATGGCTGATCAGGAGGGAGGGAGGGGGTTGGGAGAGGCCTATTTTCTGGTCCCCTGCTTTACAATCCTCTTACCAGCCAACAGCCACTCAAGCTTCTCAATCCCCCAGGTCACGGTTGTCCCCAAAGGTGCTTTTTTCAAAAGGCAACCCCGATTTTGTTTTTCATTGGAGGAGATTTCGCTTCTCCTCCAAGAAGCCTCTTCCCTTCTGACCGAGCCAGAAGTCACTCAGCACCTGAAGAAGCTTCTTCAAGAAAGCCCCCAATTGTCTAGTCAAAAAGCACCTTTGGGAGAATCATAAGCCGCCTTTCCCAGTATCTCATTTCCTTCATGCTGGATCAGGCTGAAGCAGGAGGAGAGGGGGGAAAAATGCCGCAAACCTTTGAAAGAAATCATCATAATAAAGTTGCACGCTCACAGTCATGTCTCACCTTATTAATTTTTTAAAAATGTTTTGGCAATCTGAAGGGAGGAAGCCCAGAGCACACAGTAGCCAGCCTGTCACACTAACACCTCCCCTGCCCTACAGAATCCTACCCTTCAACTCCACACACCCAAACACACACATGGCATCATCCTTCTCCCCCCCCCCACCACCCAAAAAGAAGTTCTGGGGTCTGTTTGTTCCCACCTCCAAGGTAGAAGAGGGAGCCTGCAGAATATTCCCTTAGATTCCCTCCACCACACCTCCCACGCCATTGCCAGCATATCTCCACCAACTCAACCAACAGTCTTTGCCAAGCCCAGAGGGAGGAGGCAGTACAAAAAAACAACACGCCACCGTCTGTTGGCTGGCATTGCCCCCAGGCCTGGCACAAACCAACCCCAGACCAGCGCCAGGGTGTGGGGAGGAAAAAAGACGAGACAAACCCAAGAGGCTCCACCACAGAGGCCAGGACAAGCCCTGTACCACCCACACAACCACCATCCGGGTCTTCTGCTGGGTTCTGGGAAGAGGGGAAGAAAGAGCTGATGGCTACCATCTCCACCTTCCCATGGAGGGGGTGGGGCAGGGTGTCCCAGATTACCCAACGATTATCTATTCAACAAGACCTTGTGAAGGATGGCTCTCTTGGGGGTCCCCGTCTCCCCAACAATTCACCTCTCAACAAAACTTTGTGTCATATTTGGAGGGGGGGTGTCCCCCCATTATCCCCAACAATCACCCACTCAATAATTGTTTGTGTGCAAACCAATTGCTGCCATCTCTCCCTCCCCGCTTCTTTTTTGGGGGGGGGCTCTAGTTCCCCCCAACAATTCCCCATAAAGTGCTCGTGTAGGAGAACTAAGGATCTGATTACTCCCCTCCCCATCTTTTGGGGGTCCCAGTCCCTATATGGGGTCCCTATAAGGACTGGGACTCCAAAAAGATGGAGAAATCCTTAGTTCTCGTACATATTTGTTTTTGTAGGTCTTCGTATGTATGTATGCATGCATATATATCCCCAAATATGGGAGGAAGATCACTACTTCCATTCTCTGTCCTTCGGCTTGTCACAAGAGACCATCCAGACAGAAACCCATTTTTTTTTTACTGTTGCCTTTTTGTTACATTTGTTATATTTGTGCTGATAAATAAATAAATAATTTATCAGCACAAATATAACATATATATATATATTCGAAGATCTATCTATCTATCTAATCTATCTATCTAATCTATCTATCTAATCTATCTATCTATCTGGTTTTGTAGGTTTTCGTATAGATAGATAGATAGATAGATAGATAGATAGATAGATAGATAGATAGATAGATGGATATAGATATTTGTTTTCGTATGTTTTCGTGTGTATATATATATATATGTGTGTATGTATGTGTGTGTATATATATATATATGTGTGTGTGTGTGTGTGTGTGTGTGTGTATGAAGATCTATTTATCTATCTATCTATCTGGTTTTGTAGGTTTTCGTATAGATAGATAGATATTTGTTTTCGTGTATATATATATGTATGTATGTATGTATGTATGTATGTATGTATGTATATGTACATGTATATGTGTGTCTGTGTGTGTATATATATAAAATCTATCAATTTTGGGACTTGCACCTAAGACCTCATGTCGGAAACCCAAGGATCCAATCCCTGCCCTCTCCCCATTTTTCGGGGGTCCCAGTCACCCCCGCCAACCATTTACCCTCCCAACAAGACTGCATCATGGCTTCGTATGGGGGCTCAACGGGCCACACACCTCCAGGAAGGGAAGCAGTCCAATTCCCGCCCCATCCCGAGATGGGATGAACAACCTTCCAAGTTACTCAGCGGAGGGGCCGAGAGTAACAAGCCCCCACCCCCTGCTTTCGTAAGCGCAGCTACACAGCCACGCCGCACATATGCGGTGAGTGTTTCCAATCCCGGCATCCAACTTTTTTTTAAAAAAAAAAAACAGGCTTTCTGCCCAGCAGTTCATATTTTCCACTGAGAAGTTGAAGGCCTGTGTGGGAGCTTGAGTGTCTGTGGGCTCGAAACGGCACTCACACGTGCCAGGGTTTAATATATATATATTTTAAATTTCAAACCTCAGCTGAAAGGGGACTCCATCTTAAGACACTTTTCTTCTCTCTCTCTCTCTCTCTCTCTCTTTTCCCCCTCCCTCACTTGTCTGGTTTGCTACCTCAAAGCCAGTTCTGCAGGATTTAACTTCCTTAGGAACGAAGGTCTATTTTGGACTGTAATTATTTGTTGAGGATTTCCTGGAAGATGATGTGCACAGCCAGACAAAAAAAAAATAAAAATAAACACACACCAAAAAAAAAAAAAAAAAAAAAGAGGAGGGGGGGGGGGAGAAGAGAGAACTAGAAATCTGTGTTGGTGTCTCTTTAAAGCATGGCCCCCTCCTTAACACACTCT
The DNA here is from genome assembly GCF_009769535.1 of Thamnophis elegans. Classification (NCBI taxonomy): domain Eukaryota; kingdom Metazoa; phylum Chordata; class Lepidosauria; order Squamata; family Natricidae; genus Thamnophis; species Thamnophis elegans. Next base: position 5,389,204 of record NC_045552.1, read on the forward strand.
AAACCACACCACCCCTGTGACTAATCCCCGGAGCCAGAAGCTAAAAGGGCTGGAATTCAATCCCAGCTTTAGAAAGAGAGAGGGAAAAAAAAACCCTTAATATTACATCACTCCCCAATGCCAACAGCCGTCTTAAAGATACATACACACACACACACACAAGCACACCATTCTCTTGCCTTTGAGTGAAAGGGGGGGGCTACACACAGGGGGGGAAAAAAAGAACCCACATCACAGACTTTCTTGCTTGCAGCCAAAGGGTGGGAGGCAAAATAAATTAAAAATAATTTTTTTTTAAAAAAAAACAAACCACACCACACACGTTACCAGACAAACGGTTGGGCATGCCCCCTTTTTTTCCATCACCACACACTCCCAAAGCTGTGGCTGAAAACCCCCACACACTTTTTCTTGGGGTCTGTGTGTGTGTGTGTGAAGTATTTCAGGCTCTAGGAAAATGAAAAGTGGCTGCAAAAACCAGAAAAGGGGGTGGGGAGGGGGGAGCCCCTGGGTGCTCCAAGCGTGGAGAAGTTGCAGATTTATTTCCTTAGCAGTCTGGGTGAGGCCCAAAGAATTATTATTTTGGTGGGGGGGGGGGCAGCTGGGACTCTGTGTGTGCGTTTTTTTTGTCTGCGTTTTAAACAGGCGCCTAAAAGGAGAGAGAGAGAAAAAATAACTTTCCCAGAGTTTCAGGGGGGGAAAGAGGCAGAGAAAAGTACCCTAGTTTCAGAGCAGGGGCCTTGATGATTGGAAAACAGGAGGTGCGAGAAAGAGGAAGGCAAGCCTGAACAGAAGCGGAGAGGCACTTAAAAAGCAACAACAACAAAAAAGACACACACACGCACACACACACAAGATTCCAGGAGACAGACAATCAGGAAAGGAAGGGTGGGGGGGAGAGAGGTGGCGCCAAGGGGGGATGGGGTGGAAGCACTGAACAAAACCAGAGAGGGGGGAGAGAAAGGGGGATAGAGAGAGAGAGAGAGAGAGGGGGGGGGGGAAGAAGAAAAAAGGAGGGGGGGGGAGATAGAGAGGAAAGAATCTATCCAAGTCTTCTGCAAAAAGGCAAAGCAAAACAAAAAAAAAAGACTTAATTCACACACACAGGCGAGGTTTTTTTCCCCCTTTTTTTCTTTTTTCAAGCCTTTTTCCAACCAACGGATCGTGCTTTGCTCTCCCTTCGCCCCACACCCATCCCCTTTTCCCGGGTGCGAAGTCCACCGTCGACCCTTTTATTTTATTTTTTAAAAAAAGAGGTGGGGGGGGGGGAGAAGAGACTCGTCCGCCGCGGAAGTTCCTCCGAGAGCCGTTTCCCCCCCCCCAAAAAAAGCGCCCCCCAACTCAAGAATCCCATAGTAAGCGCCGACCCCGATCCAACCCCGCAGGAGGAGGAGGGGAGGGGTCACCGGGGGGGGGGCGCAAAAACAAACAAACACCCAACTCGGGACATTTCAACCGAATGCGAGAGAAGCTGGCGGCGGGTGGGGGGGAGGAGGAGAGGTTGGATTGGAAGGAAAGCGGGACTTTTGCAAAGCGCCCCCTCCCCTCCCGATTTCTTTTCTTAAGAGGGTTAAAGTCCTGGGTTTAAGGTTAGAGTTTAACCCGCCGCCACCCTCTTCCACCCCACCCCACCCCCACTGGCAAGACCGAGGTTAGATTTAAGGTCGCCGCAACTTTGGTGAAAAGTTCCTTAATAAATCTCGGCGGTTTGCGCGCCCCCCCTCCCTCCCTCTCTCCCCCCCCCCCGATCGTTATAGAGACGTCCCTGCTTTGGGAGGGGAGGGGGGTTGGGGAGGGAAAAGAGATTTTCAACGCATCCATCCACACCCCGGTCCGGCCCACCTTTGGAACGTTGTGCTGTTGTCGGTCGGAAACAAAAGTTGCTTTTGTGTGTGTGTGTGTGTGTTTTGTTTTGTTTCGAAACGCCCGATTGCCAGTTCGGAAAAGCTTTGCAACTTTTTCTCCGTTCCCCCCCCCTCCCACTCGCGGGACAGGTCGTTCCGACAACTCTGGAGAACGGCCCGCGATATTGGGGAGTGTTAAAAAAAAGGGGGGGGAAATAAAAAAATACCGATAACACCCTGGCTTCTCCTTCCCCACGGAAGCGCACGCCTCCCCCCCCCAACGCCCCCTGCCTCATTTGCCAAGCTTTGCAGCGCTTCCGCGTTTCATATGGGGGGGGGCGCAGAGAGAGAGAGAGACCCCCTCCTCAAAGATCGGCCAGATTCACTAGGAAGCGAGTTGTCCCTGCCTCCGGATTACGCCCCCCCCCCCTCTTTTCACTATGGACGCTTCAACTCGTTGAGCGGAGCAGCAACGTGGCGCTCGGTCTCCGTGCAACACGCTTTGAAAGCTGCAAATCTCCCCCCTCCCCTTATACACACACACGCCACACCAACACACACAAATCTGGATTTATTTCCTTCTCCTTCCCAAGTGCCAGAAGTTGACAGAAGGAAACGACCGTGTCTTCTCTCTCTCCCCCCCCCACCCCCGTGACTGGCGGCATGGATGGGGAGGGAGCGGGAAGAGGGGGGAGATTAAGAGCCTCGATCCGAGGCCTTTTCTCTCCCCCCCCCCTCCCCAAATGCCACGCTCGCTCGCTCACTCGCGCGATCCACCCCCTCAACTCAACTCCGCCAGCCCATTCATTCGGCGGCCCCCTCAAAACCGCCCGCGAGCCTCGTTGCAGAACTGGGGGTGGTGCTTAACCAGGGAGGGGTTTCGGGGGTGCAGGAGGCGCGGTGGGCCCCCGCTTCGGCTCGCCGCCCCCATTCATTCATTCCCCCCCCCTCTCGGCTCCGGCAGCCGATCCTCCGCTTCCCAAAAGCAGGCGAGGCGACTTGCAAAGCCGAGCCAAGCAGCAGCAGCAGCCGCCGCCGGGCTTGAGGGGGGGAGGGAAGAAATGCAACAGGTCCGCTTCGCACAAACTCCGGCGCCTTGCAACGGGCTGCGTCCCGCTCGCCTCCCGCTCCGGGCGGCCTGGCCAAGCGCTTCCTTCCCTGCACCACTCCTGCCCCCCCGTCTCCCTTCGTCGGCCGGAGCCCGAGCCTAGGCAGACAGGCAGGCGGCCGGGAAACAAGGGGAGACGAGAGAGAGAGCCCGCAGCACTCATCCCCACCCTTTCCCGGCAGGAACCTCCATTACGGCTGCTGCACCCAAGAAGGCAGGCGAGGATCATTCCCCCTTCCCGGCTGCCCTGCCGGCCCGTCCCGCTTGGGATCGGAGGCGCCGGCCGCTTCCTCTCCAGAAGCCCCCCTCCCTCTTCCCCCTCCTTTGGCGCCGGCCCGGCCGGCGGACTACAATCTCCATCAGCCGCCGCACCTCCAGCGGCTCCAAGAGCGCAGGTGAGGCGGAGGAGGAAGAGGGGGGTCAGCACCTTTGGAGGAGCCCCCCCTCACCGTCTCCGCTTTGATGTTCCCCGATTTGGTCTCTTCTTTTAGGAAGCAACCCCTGCCCTCCCCCCGTGGGCTCCTCGATCTCGCCAGCCCTTCCCCTCCGTGCCTCGGCCCCACGGACCCATTCATTCCCCCAAGGTCCGTCCGTCCCCCCTCCGCCCCGGGTCGGCCTCCCCCCCGCTCCGATCGTCGAGGCAGAGCAGAGGACGGACGGGCAGGCGGGCGGGCCGGGGAGGGGGAATGGATGGAAGTTAAGTTGCCTGCATCCCCTCCAACTTTCCAGCCCACGTGTCCTGGTGGTCATCCACCGACAGACGCCCCCCTCCTCCTTCCCCCCCCCCCGCTGAAACCCCCGAAAGCCTCAACGTGGGACCCTCCGGCAGTCCCCACCTGCGTCCGCCGGGGTCTTCATGGCTCCTCGCGCCGCAGCCTCCAGCCGCCGGGTCGGTCTCGGGCTCTGGCCCCCCTCCTTTCCCCCCCTCGGCTTCATATGGAGCCGGGACGCCCACGCCCCCCCGTCGCACGTCACCGGCCGCGTCGCCATAGACACGCTGAGCCCGCCTCTCCGCCTCGGCTCCGCCCACAGAGCGCACGAATGTGGGGAGGGGGGGAGTTAAAGGGGCGGCAGACGGCACCTTGGGTGGGATGGCCGTTTGCGAGGGCGGGGGAGGAAGAGGAGGAGGAGGAGGAGGAGAAGGTGGGGGCGATGAAGGGTGGCGGGAGGATGGCCAGAGACGCCCGCCCGCGCGCGCGCGCGTGAGAACCGGGACAAACTCCCCGAAGACTTTTTGCAACGGCTTAAAAGGTGTGCGAACCTTTGAGAAGGGGGGAAAAAAAACCAAAGAAGAAAATAAGACTTATATAACCTTATTTACACCAGGGTGGAAATGAATTTCATAACTCCCGAAACAGGGAGTCCTCGCCTTACGCCGACAACAGAGCCCAAAATTTCCGTAATTAAGGGGAGGCATTGGTTTCATTGAGCCTTGCCCCGTTTTATGACCTGTCTTGTCAAAGTGGTTTAGAGAGAGAATCACTGAGGTCGTTAAGCGAATAATGCGGTCGTTAAGTGAATCTGGCTTCCCCCATTGACTTGGCTTGTCAAGAGGTCGCAAAAGGGGATCACGTGAAGCCCCCCCCCCCCCAATGCTGCAACCATCATCAATAGGAGTGAGTTGCCAAGCGTCTGAATTTCAATTCGCTGACTCTGGGGAGGCTGCAATGGCTGTAAGTGTGAAAAAACGGTCACAAGTCACTTTTCTCAGTGCCGTGGTCACTTTGAACGGTCACGGGAAGAACGGTTATAAGTCGAGGGTTATGTGTGTGCAAAAGTTAAGCCCATGTGTGCGTTTCGTGAGCCCCTTTCCAAAATTTGGAATTTATAGAATCCAAAGTTTGGTCTAGTGGTGAATAGCAGAATTCACTGATCAGAGAAGAGATTGCAGGACCGCATTTTAAAATCGGGGGAGAGAGTATCTCAACACAGAGGAAGGAGAAGGAATCATTTGTGGTCTGAATGGCAGGTTTTCTTGGGTGTGTTGTTGAGAATGGCATCTTGCAGCTGTCTTTGGCGTTTAGTCTCAGAACTGTGCAAGACTGCAGCTTAAATAGAGATTTAACCACTTCCACTATCTCTCTAAAAACGAAACTGCGGATGGCAGAGTGTCTTCCTTACACATTTGCATCACGGTTTTCTCGAAACAAATAGTTCTATAAATGTCATAACTAAATACTGGTGGGTAGCTCCCGGGGTTTACTACAGGTTCGCTTTGTGCAAGCTTGGCTGCGTGCGTGTGCGCAATTCAAAGTGAATTGTTCCTCGCGCATGCCGGTTCAGGGGCGTGGCCAGCCTGGGTCGTTGCCGGTTCTGCAACCCAGCCCAAAATACCACTACCAATTCAGCCAAACTGGGCCGAACCGGTAGCATCCCATCTCTGACTTAGTCCCGATTATCATTCCCAAATCACAATTGTGACAAAATTAAAATAAATCAATAAACTAAGAGCTAAAAGGCAGTTTAGATATTTCCCAGGAGCATCATAACAAGATTTTGGGGAGGGGGGGAAGTTCCATTTGTTTTCCATGTGTTTCTCTTCATTTTTGTGGTTTTTGACTACAGTGTTTTTCTGGTCTCGGTATTTTTGGGTGTGACATTTTATAACCATCGCTGCATTGTATTAATTCTAATGTTTATTTTGTCCCACTGTTTGATGGTACTGTAATAGCTGCCTTGCGGGGGGCTTTGTGCCCTAAAAAAATGGCCTAAAAGTAGTTTATAAAAATAAAACACAATATAAACAACCCTTTTATAAATAAGAACGACAACACCACCCCAAATAAATTTAAAACTTCAGTCCCGTAGCAAAAATCATACATTGTTCATGTAAAACTCGGTAATTTCACACCATAACCTGCTTCCCAGATGCTGTTCTATGTGCCTCCTCACCTGAATTTTTCATTTAGTCTACAGGTAATCCATTCACTTACAATCCTAAAGGCCTACTCATTAGGGTCGTAAGTCACATCAGTCATAACACAGGTCACCCATGTGACCCAACTACATTTTATGACCATTTTTGCTGTGGCCATTAGCCGTAAAATGAATGGCACGGTCGTAAAGTCATTCATCGTAAAATGAATGGCACGGTCGTAAAGTCACTTGTCGTAAAATGAATACCACAGTCGTAAAGCAAACCAATTGTTTGCCGTGGACCGATTTTGCTAAAACTGGAAATAAATGCCGGTTTTCCGGAGAGAAAAAATGTTGTAAAATGTAGATGTTTTGATGGCAAGACACAGCAAACAGCCATAAACGGGGGGGATGGTTGCCAAGTGACCACACAGAGGGGGGCGACGACCATCAGAATTTGTGGGCCTTTTCAGGCCTGTTGTAACTTTGAATGGCCACTAAACAGCTGGTTATATAAGTAGAGGACTATCGATAAGTGTGTGATCGAACCAAATCGCTGGGAAGAAGAGATGGAAGATGGAGCAGAAGAATGTAGACGGAGAAACCAATGTGCTTCCCATTCAATGCTTTTGTTTATCTCAGAGATAGTTGTAGGCCCTGTATCTTCACCACAAACTTGTCCAAGGAAGAAATTGCAAAGGCTAAGCACCCTCTCCTTGTGTTTGAGGATGGGGGTAGGAGGCTTTTGAAGCAGACTCCCAAGAAGGAAGCCCAGTAGGTTATCCTTTCGCCTGACATAATCGGGAATACTTTATCCTGGAGGCTGATAGAATCTAGACCTCATTGGAAGCCCAAACCGCAACTGTCTCTATGCAAGGATGTGGAGTTGAGGTCTTGAAAGAGAAAGATTTACGGTTTATGGCTGCAAATACCCTGGAGGCATAGATTTTAAAACAAACATGTCCGTGATGGCAACAAAGCAGGGGAGAAGAGGAAAGAACTGAAAAGGCCTTCTGCAAACAGCCTAGGGGAGTCGAGAAAGGGTATAAAAGCAGATGATAAGATGAATGGCTAAGGAAGAATGTCCAGACAATGGACTAAAAGCACATGATGCTATTAAGTTTGTTGAAGCTAAGCAGGGATCAAACTTCGGTGGGGGACATGCTTGACAATTGGCTTGGCTACTCTGGAAGACCCTGGCAGTTACCTCCAGGGCACCTGGCCTGCCAGCAGCAGACCTCCCACACAAATGAGGTTAGACCCCACTCCCACAGTCCTGGGAGATGCAGAAAACCATGGGGGGGGGGGAGATACTGTTATCAACTAATATATCAAAGTGCCTGGGGATCCGGCGGTGGTTCGAAGAAGCTTGTTAGGTTGTCTGGTTCTAAACCAGACAACCTGGTTTCCATTGGGTTTTAAGGGAGTTAATTGTTCTTTATGGACCGCTGCATTGGGTTTATGGCTTGTTTTAATGCGGCGAATTGCCCAGGGCCACACATGTGAGATGGGCAGCTGTGAAGGAAGGAAGGAAAAGAATGTAAGGGAAGGAAGGAAAAGAATGTAAGAGAAGGAAGGAAGGAAGAAGAGAAAGAAAAAAGGGAGGAAGAGAGGGAGGGAAAGAAGGAAAGAGGCAGAAAGAAAAGGAAGGAAGGCAAGGAAAAAATGAAAGACAAGGAAAGAAGGAGGGAAGGAAGGGAAAGAAAGTGAAAGAAAGAAAAAAGAAAGGGAGGGTGGGTAGGAAAAATGGAAGGAAGGAAGGAAAAAATGAAAGACAAGGAAAGAAGGAGGGAAGGAAGGGAAAGAAAGAATCAAAGAAAAAAGAAAGGGAGGGAGAGAAAAAATGGAAGGAAGGAAAAAATGAAAGACAAGGAAAGAAGGAGGGAAGGAAGGGAAAGAAAGAATCAAAAAGAAAGGGAGGGAGAGAAAAAATGGAAGGAAGGGAAGGAAAAAATGAAAGACAAGGAAAGAAGGAGGGAAGGAAGGGAAAGAAAGAATCAAAAAGAAAGGGAGGGAGAGAAAAAATGGAAGGAAGGCAAGGAAAAAATGAAAGACAAGGAAAGAAGGAGGGAAGGAAGGGAAAGAAAGAATCAAAGAAAAAAGAAAGGGAGGGAGAGAAAAAATGGAAGGAAGGAAGGAAAAAATGAAAGACAAGGAAAGGAGGGAAGGAAAGAAGGAAGAGAAAGAAAGAATCAAAGAAAAAAGAGGGAGGGGAAAAGGTAGGAAGGAAGGGAAAAATGAAAGACAGAAGGGAAAGAAAAAAAACAGAAAAAGGGGAGGGAGGGAAAGAATGAAAGGTAGAAAACGAAGGAAGGAAGACTAAATAAATACAGTACCAACAAAACTACCATTTTTTCCCCTTTGTCAGGAAAAAAAATGCCCTTTTATCTGCAACGTTATTGCTACATATACACATATTTTCTATTCTGCCCTATAGCCCAAACTCTCTGGAAAGCTTACAGAATGTACTGAAAACATTCTGACTCGGTTTGCAGTTGTCGAACGAGGCCAATCACTCGGGCTTGCTGAACACAACCGAACCGCCAGGCTGGACCACGCCAGCTGAGCGCGCCCAACTAGGCCTCCATCCCGCCTTTTCATCCCAGCGGTTTCTGCAAAGCCTTCATCCAAATCCACGTTACCGGAAAGCAGAAGAAGAAGAACTGAATTTCCAGTTGGCCTATAAGCACAAAGCTTTAAAAAAAAAAAAAAAGTCCTGCTAACTTGGGGTGAACGTCTTGCCAAAAAAAGGCAAAAAAAATTGTTTAGGATGCTGCTTCTGTGCGGGAGGCCAAATGGGCCGATTCCGGCAAAGCACCGGGTGGAACTCACCCCAGGGCTCGCCAGGATCCTGAGAAAACTCGGCGTATGAGAGGATGGGAGCAGAGCAGTTGTTTGTTCCCGGGCCACGGGGCATACAGCAGGCAGCAGCAAATTTGAAAGAATGCAAACGGGGTGGGATCTCTGTCCAGGCACGTTGGGGAGTGTGGAAGATTCCATGCTGCCCTGCGAGAGAGACAATGATCACAGCTAGGATGGAGGAGGAGGGGGGGGGGAAGCTAGCTGAGAAATCCCTGAGAGAGAACAGCAGCCCAGAGCACAAAATTATCTTGCAGCTGCAGTGCTGCACCCACAGAAATGGGAGCCTGTGGAGGACTTGCAATTGGGGAGGGGGGGGAACCTACTCCCTAAATTTGGAGGACTAATCCTGGATCCCTAAATCTGCATCCCTGGATCTCCTGGGATCTGAGCCTTTCGTAAGGCTTGAAAAAACTTGGCTGTGTAACCAAGCTTTCGGCTCGGAATGTGTGAAGGGCCTCCGTTTCTTGGCTTTAGTGTTAGTTGGTTAATTCCACGTGTAGGTATTTTGGGAAGTTTTTAGAGTTTGGGTTTCTTTTTTTTATGGTTTGAATTGTTTTATAGTTGTAGAAAGGGATGCGGTGGCTCAGTGGCTAAGACGTTGCGCTTGTCGATCAGGAAGGTCGCCGGTTCAAATCCCTAAGCGCCGCGTAACAGAGTGAGCTCCCATGACTTGTCCCAGCTTCTGCCAACCTAGCAGTTCGAAAGCATGTAAAAATGCAAGTAGAAAAATAGGAACCACTTTTGGTGGGAAGGGAACAGCATTCCGTGTGCCTCCAAACGTTTAGTCATGCCGTCCACATGACCACAGAGACGCCTTCGGACAGTTCTGGCTGTTCGGCTTTGAAACGGAGATGAGCACTGCCCCCTAGAGTCGGGAACAACTAGCACATACGTGCAAGGGGAACCTTAAGCTATAATGGTAGAATTGCCAGCTGCCCAGAGTCACCGAATTGAGATGGGCAGCTATAGAAAGTGAAACTGGGTGGACTTCGACTCCCAGAATTTCTGGGAGTCGAAGTCCACCAGCTTCCACTAGCCAAGGTTGAGAAACATTGGCGTAAGTAAATAAATAAAAGGAAGGAAGGAAGACAGACAGGCAGGAAGTGTTGACTACCAGAAAGTCAGAGGGGGAATTCCGAACAGCAGCAAGGAAGGCAACTGGATTTTAGCAACTGTCACTTGCTGCACAAAAGTGAGAAGAGTGATTCACTCACAACTGGCTTTGCTCGTGACCCAAGAAGGCATCAACCACAGTTTACAAATCAGACTGGTTTGGTTTATAGGGCACGCTTAGCCAACGTGAAAGCAAACCACATCACAGCCTGATGCTGGGTGTGAACAGTGAACCTCACCTGCCTCAGGTGCCATTTGCATCCACGGGTCTCCTTTGGGCTCGTGGAAATGGGGCTCTTGAATATGGCAGGGGAGGGGAGGGGGCTTCCTATCCTTCCTAGCAGGAATCCCCAGAGGTATCAGCCAGGTAGAATCCCACCATTCTCAGATTCCATTTAAATGTCTCAGTTGAAAAGACCAGATTTTCAGTCTTTAGGATTATGATCCTTCCTTCCTTCCTTCCTTCCTTCCTTCCTTCCTTCCTTCCTTCCTTCCTTCCTTCCTGTCTTTTCCTTCCTTCCCTCCCCCCTCTTTACTCTTTTCCTTCCTTCCTTCCTTCCTTCCTTCCTTCCTTCCTTCCTTCCTTCCTGTCTTTTCCTTCCTTCCCTCCCCCCTCTTTACTGTCTTTTCCTTCCTTCCTTCCTTCCTTCCTTCCTTCCTTCCTTCCTGTCTTTTCCTTCCTTTCCTCCCCCCTCTTTACTGTCTTTTCCTTCCTTCCTTCCTTCCTTCCTTCCTTCCTTCCTTCCTTCCTTCCTGTCTTTTCCTTCCTTCCCTCCCCCTCCCCCCTCTTTACTCTTTTCCTTCCTTCCTTCCTTCCTTCCTTCCTTCCTTCCTTCCTTCCTTCCTTCCTGTCTTTTCCTTCCTTCCCTCCCCCTTTCCTGTCTTTTCCTTCCTTCCTTCCTTCCTTCCTTTTCCTTCCTTCCCTCCCCCCTCTTTACTGTCTTTTCCTTCCTTCCTTCCTTCCTTCCTTCCTTCCTTCCTTCCTTCCTTCCTTCCTTCCTTCCTTCCTGTCTTTTCCGTCCTTCCCTCCCCCCTCTTTACTATCTTTTCCTTCCTTCTGGTATTTTCTTACTTTTTATTTTCCTTCCTCCCTCCCTCCCTCCCTCATCCTAATAAGTCCAATGCCTTGTGATGAAGTCTTCCCAGACATCTCAAATAGTTTTTTTTTTTTTTTACAAATTTAATCATCCTTTTCACCCGCCCTCCCCAGAGTAAATAGTCATGGTATGAAACTGTGTAAAAGGAAGTGGGATTTTTTGAAGAAAGGTTACTGTAAAGTTCCAGAAGAGGATTTGAAGGGAAGTAAAATGACTAAAGAAAGAGAAAGGAAGAAGGAAGGGCCAGTTTACACTTCCTCAAACTGGGATTAATCCGAACACATTGGGAAAGCACCAGATTCAACAGCAAGGACCTACATAACATCTCTGGGAACCTTCGACTAGAATTCTATGCATATATTTAACAAATAAATATCAGGTAGTGGTAGTTTTAAAACTTTCTGCGGATTTGGACACCACTGCACTCTTTTGATTTATTTGCATATCTCCTGAAAAGCCGCACCCAATACAACCATTAATCTTGTGGTGATTATGGGGGCCGGCCTCTGGACTATCCCTTGTTGGATATACAGGAAATTTGCTGCAAACACACATTGCCTTGAAGAGTATAACTGGATTCACAAAGAGAGCTAAATCACAACATGTACAGGTAGTTTTTGGCCTACCACCTAGTTGCTTAATAAACAGTCAAAATTATAATGGGCCCAGAATAGGCACTTTTTCCGCCAGTAAAACATACCTGGCCTCTGAATCTGAGCTTGGTTGTTTTCTTGCAGACATTTCATTACCAAACTAGGTAGCATCGTCAGTGCCACAAGGGAGTAGGGTTTGCTGAGAGCACTGATGATGTTATCTAGTTCGGTAATGAGATGTCGATAAGAAAACCACCAAGCCCCAAAGACCCCCCCCAGCTCAACCCTAAGCTACAAATGTTCTCTTCTCTTAGTAAACAGGTTCTGCCCTATAAATCAATGTGGCTCAAGCTCAGCCATTTTTAAGGGGGATAGAGTTTCAACTCCCAGAATTGCCCAGCTATAGCATAAGCTGGCTGGGGAATTCTGGGAGTTGAAGTCCACCCATCTGACAGTTGCCAAGCTTCAGAAACACTGCTGTGAACTCTGTGGAATAATGTGAAACCATTAAAAAAAAGCAGTTTTGACTGCTTCAAAAGGGTATATATAAGCTAAAAGTTCAAAAATTATATACTCTGAGGGCATCCAGGGAAGAACAGCCTGGAGGGTGCCAACTGAAAAATAACCCAGAAATGCCCAGAATCCTAAACACATCACACCCTTGATCTGCAGGTAAATATGACTGATTGACATGCATTAATTCTCCCCGCACCAAACCCCCCCCCCCCAAAATCCTGGAGCCAGATTCCTCACTGACCCCCACCCAATTGATCTGTTGTAATATAGTTCCTTATGTAGGTATGGGACACCCATGGCCCAGTTCATCCCGGGCATGCAGAGCCACGCTGAACCACACAGGAGAAAACAAACTCCTAAAACGCCATAACATTCTGATAGTTCATAACATAACATCCTGAGATGTGCCCTACCATTGACGTCCAGGATTTGACCATATATAGACTGAGCAGTAGATTAGAAATTGTACTTTTACAGGCTGTTTTTCATCACATGCTATTGCTCCTCCTGCCTTTGTCCCATCTCAATAAAAGGGGCTCTCAGACCCCCAATCTGGGTCGCTCCATCCCGAGAAAGGTCGTGTCTTGTCTTTTCTCCACATTGGCCTCATGGACGAACCACGGGAACGTTACATTGATCCCCAGGCTATTGTGAAATGGGTGATTTCTTGCAGCAGGGAAAAATAGCTACAAAAGCAATAAGCAAACAACTAATGAAACCACAGTGCCAGTCTGGTTTTAATCAAATCTTTCCTATTGCCAAGATAATCAACCAACATTTGGATTCTCTTACCTACGGGGCCCAAATGCCGAGAAGGTGATATGTTCAATCTGGCAGTGGAGTATAGTATTAAAACCTTGATCTCTCATGAGCAGGCTCCTAACCAAAACCTGGTGGAAAGGTTTGGCAGTTCATGTGAAATTTCCATTTAAGGGTGGTCCTCGACTTACAACAGTTTAGTGACCGTTCAAAGTCAAAATGGCACTGAGAAAAGGGATTTATGAACATTTTATCACATTTGGGGCCTCCCCGTCCTCAACATGATTAAAATTCAGACCCTTGGCAACTCATATTTATGATGATTGCAGCGTCCTGGGTCATGTGACCCTGGTATTGGACCTGGGTACTTGAGAGACCGCCTGCTGCCAATGACCTCCAATAGACCGATTAGATCCCACAGATTAGGCCTCCTCCGAATTCCATCCGCCGGCCAATGCCGACTGGCGACTACTCGGAGGAGAGCCTTCTCTGTGGCTGCTCCGACCCTCTGGAACGAACTCCCCGTGGAGATTCGAACCCTCACCACCCTCCAGGCCTTCCACAAAGCCCTTAAAACCTGGCTGTTCCGACAGGCCTGGGGCTAAAGAGCTTTTGCCCCCCCCCCTCGAATGGTATGGTTGTTGTGTGCTTTTAAATTGTGTATTGTTCTGTTCGTCTTTTTTATCCCTTATCTGTACCCCCTTCCCTGACTTGGATTGTGAGCTGCCCTGAGTCCCCTTCAGGGAAAAGGGTGGCATATAAATGCAATAAATTCAATTCAATTCAATTCAATTTTCTGACCTTTTGATGAGCAAAGTCAAGAGGGAAGCTCGATTCAATTAACAACCGGGTTAATTACTTATCAACGGCAGTGATTCACTTAACCACTGTGGCAATGGAGGTCATAAAATGGGGCAAAACTTAAGCATTGTCTCACTTAACCAGAGAAATGTTGGGCTCAGTTGAAGGAATATCTTCAGGAGCATCCATGGCAGGGTGTGTCCAACCTTGGCAAAACTTTACAATCTGTGGACTTCAACTCCCAGAATTCCCCAACCAGAGTTGAAGTTCAAAAGTCTTCAAAGTTGCCATGGTTTGACATCTTCGATCTAAGGCACAGGTGGGCAACTATGCCCCCTTTGCTTTGCAACCTGTGGACTTCAATTCCCAGAATTCCTGAGCCAGCATGACTGGCATAGGAATTGTGGGAGTTGAAGTCCACAGGATGTAAAGGGCCCACGGTTGCCCACCCCGGTTTTAAGGGCTCCCCATGGTCACCCAGCCTAGTAGGAACCCATGCTAAAAGTGGGCCACTATGTACAGGACTAATGTCACACAATGTCAAAGTGTGAAACGAACCCCTACTGGTTGAGTTTCCACACGTCGGTAAACCATAAACCATGATTTCCATGCCCCAATGCGTGACCCGTCAAAAGCGCGGAGGACAAAATCGCGCTCGATGAAAGCGCGCATGTGACGTCATCACAGTGCGACGGAAAAAATTAAAAATTGAAATAAAATTAAAATTAAAGCAAGCCGATTCACATAAAGGTAAGGGTTAGGTTTAGGGTTAGGGTTAGGGTTAGGTTAAGGGTTAGGGTTAGGTTTAGAGCGTTAGGGTTACGTTTAGCGTTAGGTTAAGGGTTAGCGTTAGGTTTAGCGTTACGTTAACGGTTAGGTTTAGGGTTAGATTTAGGGTTAGGTTAAGGGTTAGGTTTAGGGTTAGGTTTAGGGTTAGGTTTGGGGGGGTTAGGGTAAGGTTTTAGCTTTATTTTTACATTTTTCGATCACAGCGCGATGTTTTCGTCGCGCTGTGATGACGTCAAATGCGCGCTTTCATCGAGCGCGATTTTGTCCTCCGCGATTTTGTGGTGGAACCGCCCCAATGTCTGTCAAGCTGAAATCTAGAAAGCTGAAACCAAACTACATTATGGATTAGCATTGCGAATCTAACATATTTTTGAGAGCCATCCAAAGGAGCACAGGCCACCTTCTTAAGTTCTTCCCAACCTGACGCTCTCCAAATGCATTAAACTCCAAGCTCCATCGTTCTCTAACCTCCGGGAGGACCGAAGTTGAAACCCGCTATCTCTGGAGGACCAAGGTTAGAAGAGGCTAGGAACCAAATGATGCCAACTCTGAAGAATACGGTCTTTTGTCTCTTCGATATTCCAGTTCAGTGGCTCTTGAGTCATGGATTTCCATGGAAACTTATCTTCCCAAGGAGAAGGTCAGTAATAAAAGACAGATTTTTTTTTTCCAAAAAAGGAGAAAAAAAAAGAAGAAGAAGAAGCAGAAGTTTGTCCACCAATCCGTCACAATTCGCAGCTGCGTGAGAAGACTGGACGACTTTAGGATGCTGCCACATCGCAGATTCTTTAGAATTTGTCCCCAGAATCTGTTGCAACACGTTGGGTTTCCATGGGAAACAACCAGTCAGTGTTTCTTGGCAGAAAAATGAGTGGAAAAAGGGGGATTTCCTGAAAGCAATAAAGTTTTTAAAGCTTGGTTTAGCCTAAATTGTCCTAGAATTCTGGGGTAACTTTCAATGTCTCTTACATTCTATACAAGCCTGTAGCTTGGATTACAGTATCGGCCCATGATGGAAAACCTATGGCACATGTGCCGGAGGTGCAGTGGTGGATTCCAGATCCCGTTGCAACCAGTATGGTGCAATGGGACCCGGTGTCCACCACATGAATGCGCGCAACGCACGTATATACGTACGCAGTGCGTGCATGCATCCTACCCACCTGTGACACCTCCACGAGCCTCTGAAACGCTCCAGCTGCTCGGCGGAGCATCACGCAGGCACTGTATGCGCTGTGCGCGGAAGCGCCGAAGTGTTCAAATACAGGTAAGGACAACGGAGGGTGAGCGGGTGGCCCCTCCTGAGCACCAGGGGTGGGTTTCTCGCCCCGTTCCAACTGGTTCGATTGGAACGGGGCCGTCGTCGTCGTCATGCACGCACGCAGTTCACGCATGCGTACTAGCGCCTGTGCGATGCTCCAGCTGCTCCTGGAGGATCGCGCAGGCGCTGTATGCGTTCTGCGCATGCGTGGAAGCGCAGAACTCGTCAAAACCGGATAAGAAACGCGGGCGGGTGGGTGGATCCTTCGGCGTTCCCGGAAGTTACTTACTTCCGGGTTCGCTGACCAACTGCCGCAAACCGCCTGAAACCCACCCCTCTGCCGAGCACCGTATCAGAACGGTACCCAGTGCTCCAGGCAGGCACTGGTACACCTGTACCGCGGTGTACTGCCTGCAACCCCCCCACTGCAAAGGTGACATACAGATCCCTCTCTGTGGGCACACGCACCATCACCAGCTGCTCTTCGCAGGTGCCGGAAAAGTGCCTGAAAACAGCCACAAAAATGGCCTTAAAATGGCCCGAAAAACAACCTGAAAATGCCCCCAAAATAGCCTTAAAATGGCCTGAAAAACACCCTGAAAACGTCCCTTAAAATGGCCCAAAAAACACCCTGAAAACAGCCCCCAAAATGGCCTTAAAATGCCCTGAAAAACAGCCTGGAAACGGCCTCCAAAACGGCCCAAAACAGCCAAAAAACTGGCATGAGTGCACCAGCCAGCTGGTCTCCGGCCTTCAGCGCTCCGCCCCACGCGCATGCACGCACATTCCACTTTGGGCACTCCAGTGCTGAAAAGGTTCGCCATCACTGGTACAAGTGGTCCTGGACTTAACAACAGTTCATTTAATGACCAATCCAATTTACAATGGCACTGGAAAAAAAAGTGACTTATGACCGTTTTTCACATTCGTGGCCATTGTGGTCATGCGATCAAAATCCAGAGGCTTAGCAACCTGCTCCTATTTATGACGGCTGCAGCCTCCCTGGGTCACACGATCCCCTTTTGCGACTTGTGGACAAGCAAAGTCAATGGGGAAGCCAAATTCGCTTACAACCGTGTGACTCTCTTAACAACTGCAGCGATTCACTTAACAACTAGGGCAAGGAAGGTCGTAAAATGGGGCAAAGCACAACTTTCTCAGCTACAAACAATTTTGGAATCATTTTTAGTCGTACGTCGAGAATCAACTGTACCTCTTCAATTTCAACAGTGTCCTTCTTGCAGGGAAGAGCTGGGAAAATCCACAAATCTTAAGATAGATTTAAAAAATTGGGGATGTTGGCCACCGAAACCTTGAAAACAAGATTCCTATTCTTGCTCCCAATCTTCCGATTTTAACTTCTTCTTTTTTTCATTTCAGTTACAGGCAGTTCCCAACTTACGACTACAATTGGATTTCTGTTATTAAGCAAGTCGTTGGCCAATCCTCCTCTCATCCCTCTGGCGACCGCGCTGGGACTGATCCGTGCTCTCGAACCAAAAAAGGATGCATGCCACATCATGCCTCCCAATGCCGGGATTCGCCTGCTTTTCCTTCTGTTTAACTAAAGGGTTGGATTAAGACGGCAACCGAACAAGTTCCCGCCCTGCCTGAGGATTGCAGGTGCGAGCATCTCGTGTTTATTTAAGCTGTCATTTTAAACCGCCGAGATTTTGCCTTTTCTTAAGTAAATACGTTTTGTAGGCATGCCTGCGTAAGCAGTCACTCGGGAGTTGAAAAAAAAAAACCACGAGTTTAACATTAGCAAAAAGGCTGATGATTTCCTTAATGAACAAGCCCGCTACAAATTCAATTTGCACAGGATTCGTAATCTCTTCTACTGTGGAATATATCATCAGGCCATTATACTACTGCCGCTGGAAGTAGATTTCTGCGCTATTTCCTGGTCCATTACTGTGAAATAACATCCCAAATCTGCTTGCTCTTAACTACAATCCGCCCTTAGCCATAGCAATAGCAGTTAGACTTATATACCACTTCATAGGGCTTTCAGCCCTCTCTAAGCGGTTTACAGAGTCAGCATATTGCCCCCAACAACAATCCGGGTCCTCATCTTACCCACCTCGGAAGGATGGAAGGCTGAGTCAACCTTGAGCCGGTGAGATTTGAACCGCCGAACTGCAGCTAACAGTCATGATACTTATAAATTGTGTCCTCACGACATGCTTGCCCTGTTTAATGAAGAATCAACTCGTTTCTGGTTTTGGTACTGTATGCTGAAAGATAAAACTAACCCAGTTGTCTGGGTTCATACTAAACCACTAACCCTTCCATGAAACCTTTCAGTATACTGTGTGAAAGTAGCTGCTAGGTTTGCAACAGGTCAGCTTAAGTGTTTGCTGCGAACATGGCTATCCTACGAGCCGTGGTGGCGCAGTGGTTAGAATGCAGCATTGCAGGCTAACTCTGCTCACAACTAGGAGTTCGATCCTTACCAGTAACGGTTGACTTCCCTCCTTCCGACATTGGTAAAATGAGGACCCAGTATGTTGGGGGCAATATGCTGACATTGTAAACCACTCAGAGAGGGCTGTAAAGCACTGTGAAGCAGTATATAAGTCTAAGTGCTATTGCTATCCTCTATTGGTGAATTGGGGACCCTCCATAGATTGTCAACGTAAGGTTCCCCTGCACGTATGTGCTAGTCGTTCCCGACTCTAGGGGGCGGTGCTCACCTCAGTTTCAAAGCCGAAGACCCAGCACTGTCCGAAGACATCTCCATGGTCATGTGGCCAGCATGACTAAATGCCAAAGGCGCATGGAGCGCTGTTCCCTTCCCACCAAAGGTGGTTTCTATTTTTCTACTTGCATTTTTTACATGCTTCCGAACTGCTAGGTTGGCAGAAGCTGGGCCAAGTCACAGGAGCTCACTCTGTTACGCCACTCTAGGGATTCGAACCGCTGAACTGCCCACCTTTCTGATCAACAAGCTCAACGTCTTAGCCACTGAGCCACTGCGTCCCTTACAACCTACATAGCTAATATTCTCTAACCCCAGCTTCAGCACTGCAAGCTAGGAAGACTTCCAACTAAGAGTAAAAGTACCACAGTTAGCTAAATTGGCTAATCTAACTTTCTCTGAATATCTTGCAAATATAAACTCCAATCGTTTCGGAAACTATGGTCCAAATAGCTAGTAATCCTGGGAGTTGTGGTCAAACTGTCTCTGAAAATTATGACGTGTTTTTCTCTAGAATGGTTTTAGAAATTAGGACTTTTTCAGCATCGTAAGAGCCACGCGACTGGCTGTGGTTAAGCTATGGTTCAGCGTGATGTGTGAATTCAGTAAAGGAGAAGAGAAACGTTCTCAGTCAAACTGGGACTTCTAAGAATTGTCAATTCTGGCTTAGCTGCAAAATTCAAGCAAAGGGAGGGACTTTAAAGATGGCACATTTTGTTTTCATTACCCAAATGCGACATCTGATCTAATTCAGTATAAGGAAGTTCAGTATAACAATTCCGTATAATTAAGGAAGGCAAGTGAAAATTGGTGTGTTTGTGTGTGTGTGTGTGTTAGAATTTGTGTGTATTTGGTTTTCCCTCCTATAAAGGTAACCCCTTAAAACTCTCCAGGAACGCAGCAGAAACTTCATTCTGCCGCCCCAAATCTCTCTGCAGTTTTCCACCATTCAAACCAATAAGGTCCACTCACCGCCACCAGTCAATTTAATTAAAATTAATCTGCATGCTCTCCACACCCGTCCCCAAGCTCGGCTAGCTCGTGACCCTCAAAGCATCATGAGGCAATGAATTCCACAGGCTAACCCGAGGTATCAAAAATGGCTTCTTCCATGACCCTTGCGTTGTTAGTTGGGTGGGAAGCTACCGCCGAGAGGATAATGTCACTTTCCACATAAACCAGTTAAGTTGTTGTAGGGTTAGGGAGTTGTGCCTTCCTGGAAACCCCTTCCATGTCTCCTACACAAACCATTCACTGCTGCTAAAATGCAGCATCGAGAAAGATTTGCTGTATGCTGGACTGATCATCCCGGATTGAGGCTTGCTTTCCCAGCCAATGTTAGACGTATAGCGGGTGCAGAGGTGGGTTTGGGCTCCCATTGCAACTGGTACACTGCAATGGGAGCCACCGCAGGCTCAGATGGCCTGTTTCCTTCAAATACAGGTAACCAACGAGGGTGAGTGGGCGGGCGGGCCCTCCAAACAGAGGTGGTATTCAGCAGGTTGTGACCAGTTCTGGAGAACTGGTAGCGGGAATTTTGAGTAGTTCGGAGAACCGGTAAATAACATCTCTGGCTGGCCATGCCCCCATCTATTCTCTGCCTCCCGAGTCCCATCTGATCGGGAGGAAATGGGGATTTTGCAGTGTCCTTCCCCTGCTACAGCCCCCAAGCCACGCTCACCACGACCACAGAACTGGTAGTAAAAAAAATTGAATCCCACCACTGCCTCCAAAGCACCGTTCCGCTACGGTGGCTGCTACTCCCGACAGGCACCGGTTTGCGTGTACCAGGGCGTACCGCCTGCAAACCCACTGCTGAGCTGGTGTCTTACGAATCGTAGTTTATTGGGTTTTATACTGTAAAGCAGGTTAGCATAGCAGCTGATCAGGAATCAAGTCCTGACAAGCCATGAAATACTTTGCTTAGCCTGCGTGACGCTAATGAAGATGCCAAGCAGCAGTTCATGGAAACGCAGGGGAGCACTCTTTTTCAATCACCGTCAGCCGGGCTACCATCTTTAAGGGCAGGACCTTTGGGTCAAAGTTGCCCCTATGCACTAGTGGCAGGTTGATCAATAGGAAACATGAATTCTGTTCCCCTACCATGTTTTCCCGAAAATAAGACAGGGTCTTATTTTCTTTTGACCCCCGAAATAAGCACGCGGCCTTATTTTCAAGGAGGTCTTATTATTTTTGAGGTGCAGGAGGCGGCAAGCATGGTCATCTCATGGCTACTGCTCTGTTGCAATATTTTCAGGGAGGGCTTATTTTAGGGAGAGGGCTTATTTTAGCGCATGCACTCAAAAGCCCGATTGGGCTTATTATCTAGGGAGGTCTTATTTTCAGGGAAACAGGGTAGATCCGTGATGGCGAACCGATGGTACACATGCCACAGGTGGCACGCAGATCCCTCAGCTTCGCCGCGCATGGGCGCACGCCTCCCTCAGCCAGCTGGTTTTCAGGGGTCTGCTGTGCATGTGGGGAGGGGGGAGGGGGCATGAGGGAGACGCATGTGTGAGGACGGCTTGTATGTGCGGGGTCGTGCACACACATCCACAGGGGCAGGGCACGCACGGGGATTGCATGTGCATACACAGGGGGTGTTTGTGTGGGGTCATGCACATGGGGACAGGGCGCATGGGGGCGCACATTGCATTAAGGGTGCAAACAAGCCAGTGGTGGGTTTCAAAAAATTTTTGGAACCTCTTCTGTAGGTGTGGCCTGCTTTCCGGGTCCACTGGTGGAACCTCTTCTAACTGGTTCGGTAGATTTGATGAACCGGTTCTACCGAATAGGTGCGAACTGGTAGGAACCCACCTCTGAAACAAGAGCTTTCAGCACTCTGCGCCGAAAAGATTAGCCATCACTGCCCTCGATCAAAATGCAACAATAGGTTCGGGCTGTATATGTGGTATGTGTGTACAGTCATCATTGCCCCACACATCTCCATGGGGACTTTTCTCTCTTCTCCAGGCCTTGGAGCTGCACCCCAATCTCAAGGGGGTAATTACAGAGATGTTTGTTTTCGATTGCCTCATTTAGACACAAGTGACTTTTGTGCCGTAGAGAAGCTGCTTTGTAAATGTGTGTGTGCCTATCTCCATATATATATATATATGTGTGTGTGTGTGTGTGTGTGTCTGTTTGCATGTAACTGACTGATGCAACAATTCAACATTCGGGGAAGTATTGACACCTTCTTAATTAGCCGTGTCTTCTAATGCCGTGTTTCTCAACCTTGGCAACTTTAAGCTGGGTGGACTTCCAACTCCCAGAATTCCCCGGCCAGCATGGTCCTCGACTTACAACAGTTCATTTAGCGACCACTCACAGTTAGAACGGCACAGAGAAAAGGGACTTACAACTGGTTTTTCGCACAATTTACGACGGTAAATCAGAGGATCGAAATTCAGAAGTCTTGGCAAGCAGCTCATATTTATGACCGAGTCACACGATCCCCTTTTTGCAACTTTCCGACAGGCGGAGTCAACAGGGGGAGCCAGGCTCACTTAACAACCGTGTCACTAAAACTTAACAACGGCAGTGATTCACTGAGCAACTGCGGCAAACAAAGGTTATTTAACAAATGTCTCACTTAGCAGGAAAATTTTTTGGCTCTAACGTGATCGCAAGTTGACGATTACTGTGTTTCCCCGAAAATAAGACTGGGTCTTATTTTCTTTTGACCCCTGAAATAAGTGCTGGGCCTTATTTTTGGGGAGGTCTTATTATTTCTAAGGTGCAGGAGGCTGCGAGTGTGGTCATCTCATGGCTGCTGCTGTGTTGCAATATTTTTGGGGAGGGCTTATTTTGTGGGGAGGGCTTATTTTAGTGCATGCACTCAAAAGCCCGATTGGGGTTATTATCCGTGGAGGTCTTATTTTCAGGGAAACAAGATACCTGTACTTTGCAAGATAGGAGGAGAAGGCCCAAATAGGAATGGATCGTCTGAAGCAGGAATTTTGGGGGGGGGGACTGTCCTCTATTCTGCCCCCACCAGCCCCCATTCTTTATTTCTTCAGTATCCCTTCCAGGTCAAACTAAGGGCCTGGACCATCCCTGGAGACGGACTCTTTGAAACAGCGAGCACTAAAATTAGAAGCTCTGTAACTACGCGTGGAAGCGTGGGAGGCCGTAGTGGCTAGGGAGCGAGCCTAAATTATTCCTAACTTTATTAATTACAGTGCTAGGAACACCTGAGGCAGCCTGGAGCATGCATGCCCAGAAAGACACACTGCCTTTGCGGGCACACACACCTGTGCAAAGCCTCCTCGGGCGAGAGGAAGCGGGGCCTAACAAGCAGGTCTAAAGGGCAGGGAGGTATTTAAGGCGCCACTAACCTGCTCTCCAGTCCGCCACGGCTCCATCCCGTTTCGTGTCTGGCAATCGACATCCACAATGCATTCCACTGCCAGGGAGGGGGAAAAAAGGAGGGGAAACACAATTTATCTTTTAGGTCTGTAGTTGTCATCTCCCTGCGATGCCCAGCCGAATGACCAGTCATAAAACTCCTGAAATAGCTTGAGAATCACATCCAAAGGTGCTTTTTCAGGTGGCAACTGGACTTCCTTGATTTTTCCTTTAAAGGCGTTTTGTTTCTCCTCCAAGAAGCTTCTTCAGCTCTTACCGGATGATGGGGAAATGGAAGGATGGATATATCCTTTCAGGAAGCTGGTCCTCTGCATCCTTTTATTTTTTTTTCCCCAGAAACTTTTTTTAATTTTTTGTTCTCTTACATACCATTTCAAGTATACATCCACATAGTTGTTATTCTTCTTTCTTATACATTTACTATTTTATCTAAAAGGTTATAATATACAGTTTGTGTTGCTTTGTTTACCATCCCTTCCTCCTGCTGCAACACCACCTTATTTTCCCTTTCTTTTCTCCCTCCCTCCCTTCCCTGCTTCCTTCCTTCCTCCTCTCCTTCCCCTTTCTTCTTCCCTTTCTCCTACTCCTACTCTTCCTCTTCCCCTTTCTACCCTCTCCCCTTCTCTTCTTCTCCCTTCCATCCTCTTCTCCTTACCTCTTTCTTCTTTCCCCCCATCTTCCTTTCATTCTCTCCTCCTCTCTCCCTCTCTCTTTCTTTTCTATTATTGTAGCAGTGGTGGGTTTCAAAAAATTTTGGAACCTACTCTGTGGGTGTGGCCTCCTTTATGGGAGTGGCTTGCCAGCCATGTGACCTGGTGGGAGTGGCTTGCTGGCCATGTGTTTTCTTTCTTTCTCTCTTTCTCTCTCTCTCTCTTTCTCTCTCTCCTTCCTTTTGTCTCTCTGTCCCTTTTTTCTTTTTTTCTTTCATATCTCTCACTCATTTTCTTTCTTTTTTCTTTTTTCTTTATTTCTTCCTTTCTTTCTCTTTCTCTCTCTCTCTCTCTCTCTCTGTCTGTCTGTCTGTCCGTCTTTCTGTGTGTGTGTGTGTGTGTGTGTGTGTGTGTGTGTGTGTCAGTGGTGGGTTTCAAAAAATTTTGGAACCTCTTCTGTAGGTGAGGCCTGCTTTCTGTGTCCACTGGTGGAACCTCTTCTAACTGTTTCGGTAGAGTTGATGAACCGGTTCTACCGAATAGGTGCGAATTGGTAGGAACCCACCTCTGTATTGTAGGTGTCTCTTTCAGATCTCTGTTTATGTTTCCTTGGGAATTTGCGTCCTTTTAGAGCAGGGATGTCAGACTGGATTGCATTGAGGGCCGCATCAGGGCATGCCAGCTCAATGCCACTTGTGTTGGGGGCGCCTGTGGTGGCCAGAGAGCTCTGCCAGTTAAAACGGTCTCCTGAGCTCCATTTTCACCTGCGAAGGCTTCCTGCAACCCTCTGCCAGACTTCTACGTTCCCTTACAACTCTATTCCGATCCAATGCTATAAACGTGACACTAGGAAATTCGAACCATCGTACGTACACGCCAGTTGCCAAGTGCCCAAATTTTGAACCATGCGACCCTAGGGATGCTAGGATGGTCCTAAGTGTGAGAACAGGTCATAAGTCATTTTTTTCCCCAGCACCATAATAACTTCATAACTACTAAATAACTACTAAAGGGTCCAGTGGTGGGATTCAGCCAGTTCGCACCACTTTGGGAGAACCGGTTGTTAACTTTCTGAGAAGTTTGGTGAACTGATTTTTGGAAGAAACCATTAGGGTAGAGAACCGGTTGTTAAATTATTTGAATTCCACCACTGGAACAGTTGTAAGTCGAGGACTACCTGCAATTGCCAAAAAAGATGGGGGAAAGAGGACGTCATATTAGCAGCGGGGAAAAAAGGTCGACGAGGTTTGCTCCGACTCTCAAAATTGCCCCCTGGAACGCTGAGTCCATTGCTCTTCCTACTCATCGCCTTTTAATAAGCGACCACCGACCTTCGATAAGGACACACAATACCTTCCTTTTATTCCGCTTATTACAGCCGGGGCCCCTAGAGGAAAAGCATTCCTTTTTCTACCACTAGCATTTATTCTTTGGTCCTGGAAATCTTTGCCCGTAACGTCAATTTGCAATTGACCCCCCGAGCTGGCAACACATGGAAGAGCTGCAAAGGATTCTCCTTCGCTAGTCCTCAACTTACGACCACGACCGGGCCCAAACTTTTCGTGGGTTAAGCGAGTTCGGCCCCCCCTTTTTCGACATTTCGTGTCACTGTTACTCAGTGGATCCCTGTGGTTGATAAGTGAGTAATCCAGTTGTTAAGCGAATCTGTCTTCCGTGTTGACTTTGCGCGTCAGAAGGGGGCAAAAGAGGATCATGTTACACACACCCCCCTCACACACACACCATATATAGTCCCTGGTCCATATATATTGTATGTTATCTCACCCTTTAGAACAGACTTATCCTCCAGATGGATTGTAATTTGCAGCCTTCTTCAATCCTGCTGACTTCGGAATGGCAGGAATTTTAGGCCAGGGCACAACTGGAGGGCAGCAGGTTGGAGAAGGTGGGGGGGGGGAGATTTCAAGCGACCGACAGCTGGGCGAGGAAAGCTGGCAAGTCTCACAGCGCAGCTCAAGTCAAGTACATCAATCTCTAGAAATAAACAACTGATCTCTTACTGCACTCATCCCTCTCTTCTTCCCAGCCCACAAAGATAGATACGCATCTTTGTGATGAGGTAGGGTTGGGAGAAATTAAAAGGGGAGGAAAGCTATGACAAATCTAGACAGCATCCTAAAAAGCAGAGACATCACCCTGCCAACCAAAGGGCGCATAGTCAAGGCTATGGTTTTTTCCAGTTGCAATGGATGGCTGGGACCATAAGGAAGGCTGAGCACCAAAGAATGGAGGCCTTTGAACTCTGGGGGTGGAGAAGACTCCTGCATTGAGTCCCTTGGACTGTAAGGCGATTCAACCGGTCAGTCCTAGAGGAGATCAACCCTGATTGCTCTTTGGAAGGCCATACCCTGAAGAGCAAACTCAAAGACTTTGGCCACCTAATGAGAAGGAAGAAGGACTCCCTGGAGAAGAGCTTCATGCTGGGAATGATGGAGGGCAAAAGAAGAAGGACGGCAAGGCGATCCAACCGGTCAGTCCTAGAGGAGGTCAACCCTAACTGCTCTTTAGAAGACCAGATCCTGAAGAGGAAACTCAAAGACTTTGGCCACCTAATGAGAAGGAAGAAGGACTCCCTGGAGAAGAGCCTCATGCTTTCCAGTTCCATCCTCCTGTTCAGGGCAACAAAAGATCATCAGCAGGGAGGCAGCCGGGGCGTGGCCAGCCTATTTGCCGGTTTTGCAAACTACTCAAAATTTCCGCTACTAGTTCTTCAGAACCTGTCAGAACTGGCTGGATATCACCTCTGGTCCTAAGTGTGAAAAATGGCCCTATGTCACCGTAACTTTGAACGTTCACTAAATGAACTGTCATAAGCCGAGGACTACCTGTACCATTGTAACTTTGAACAGGGTTGTTAAGTGGCGGGCTACCTATCTTCTTTCATCTTCAAATCCTTTTTCTTTTTTTTTTTTGGTCTCTGTGGGTCTCTGGAAAGGAAACCTTCCCAGTGCAAATTCCTCTCTAGGAACAAAGAGAAGGGGAGGGGAGGCTCTGAGGCCCAGCATCTGAAGGGTTAACTGATGTTTGTGCTCCGGCACCTGTTTAAAGAGAATGTGGGAATGCTAGGTCCTGCCCCTGCCCCTGCCGCTGACCCCTGGCCACCAAATCTGCTGGGGGGGAAGCAAGCCAAAATATGGAAACCATCTCCCCAGGCACGAAAAGTGACAACTTGGGGAGAATGGAATGAAAAGAGGGGGGGGGAATCTGTGTATTTAGGGGAGAGTGGGGAGGGGAGAGAGACTATACAAGGACCAGCAATGGAAGACCCCCCCCCCACTCCACACATCCATCCCTCTCCCCCTTCGTCCCCCTGCAAATGTTGACCTCTGGTTCCTTTGATTTTTTTTTTTTTAAATTTCGTGCAGCCTTTCATAGCAAGGGGAAAATCCTGTTCAACTCCCCTTTTAGAAACCTCGCCTGCCCCGTTCTGCCCTTGAGCCTGGGGAGGGTGGGGGTGGTGTGTGTGTGTGTGTGTGTGTGTGTGTGTGTGAGTGAGTGGGGGTCATCCTTCTGAAGGCCAATCCACCGCCACCGAGGTCTGGTGCCACATCTTCTGGGCCCGCGTTATAAATAGTCAGCTTTATAAATAATGCAGCATTATTCTCTCTATAATTATCTGGTGGGAAGTTTGCGGCCAGGCAGGTCTTGTGCACATGGCGGGAGGGTGGGGTGACAGCGGGCCAGCGTCCCGCTGCCGCTTTGAAGCGCCCTCTCCTCATTTACAGGCTAGCTTGGAAGCCAACCAACGGATTCTGCAAACCTGTTTCTGTGTGCGTTTGTGTGCACGCGTGGGCTTCCCAAGTGAAGATTCCAAACTGCATCCGTTTCATCCAAACCAACTTTTTAAGATGGGGTGGACTTCAACTCCCAGAATTCCCCAGCCAGCACCTTCAAGTTACCAAAGGTGAGAAAAAATAATTATAATAGGACCCTTCCAGCCCTAGGATTTCTATTCTATTCTATTCTATTCTATTCTATTCTATTCTATTCTACTCTACTCTACTCTACTCCACTCTACGCCACTCCACTCTACATTCTATTCTATTCTATTCTATTCTTATTCTACTCTATTCTACATTCCATTCCATTCTACTCTATTCTACTCTACATTCTACTCTACTCCACTCCACTCTACATTCTATGCTATGCTATGCTATTCTATTCTTATTCTACTCTATTCTACATTCTATTCTATTCTACTCTACATTCTATTCTACTCTACTCCACTCCACTCTATATTCTATTCTATTCTATTCTATCTTATCCTATCCTATCTTATCCTATCCTATTCTTATTCTACTCTACTCCACTCCACATTCTATTCTATTCTATTCTATTCTATTCTACATTCTACTCTACTCCACTCTACATTCTATTCTATTCTATGCTATTCTATGCTATTCTATTCTTATTCTACTCTATTCTACATTCTATTCTCTTCTACGCTACATTCTATTCTACTCTATATTCTATTTTACATTTTATTCTACTCCACTCCTCCCCACTCCACTCTACATTCTATTCTATTCCATTCCATTCCATTCCATTCTTATTCTACTCTACTCCACTCCACTCCACTTTCTATTCTATTCTATTCTATTCTATTCTATTCTATTCTATTCTATTCTTACTCTATTCTATTCCTACTCTACTCTACTCCATTCCATTCCATTCTTATTCTACTCTACTCTACTCTACTCTACTCCACTCCACTCCACTCCACTCCACATTCTATTCTATCCTATCCTATCCTTATTCTACTCTATTCTATTCTACATTCTATTCTATTCTACTCTACATTCTATTCTACTCTACTCTACTCTACTCCACTCCACCCCACCCCATCCCACTCCACTCCACTCCACTCCGCTCTACATTCTGTTCTGTTCTGTTCTGTTCTACTCTACACTACATTCTGTCCTATCCTATCCTATCCTATCCTATCCTATCCTATCCTATCCTATCCTATCCTATCCTATCCTATCCTATCCTATCCTATCCTATCATCTCTATCCCTATCCCTATCCCTATTCCATCCCATTCCAGCTGGCTGGGGAATTCTGGGAGTTGAAGTCCACCCATCTTAAAGTTACTGAAGTTGAGAAACTCTGAGGAGAAGATAATGTAGGAGGTCCTCAACGTAGAACAGTTCCTTTACTGACCATCCAAAGTTACAACAACACTAAAAAAAAGGTGACTTTTTCCACGTTTTTCCACACTTACAACTGTTGTAGCCTCCCCATGGTCAAAGGATCAAAATTCGGGCGTTTGGCCACTGATTCATATTTGTGACGGTCACAGTATCCCGGAGTCATGTAACCCCCTTTGGCGACCTTCTGACAAGCAAAATCAATGGGGAAGCCGGGGTTTGCTTAACAGCGGTGTTACTAACTGAACAACTGCAAGTGATTCACTTAACAATGGCGGCACCAAAGGTTGTAAGGTGGGGGTGAAGTTTCACTTCACAAATGTTTCATTTAGCCACAAAAATTTTGGGCTCAGAGTTGGAGGACTACCTGTAGGCGGGGCTGCCTATCAGGAAGGGCAGGTGGGCAGAGGATCCAAGTGACAGGCAAAGCCTAAGTTAGAAATAAAGTCACTCAAACCCCTTGTTAGGTTTAAAACCTCTCTTAAGCTGGCCCTTTGAACCAGAATTTTCTTCCCTAAATGAAAAAGGGTCTGAGATTGCCTGTGGTTCTTTCAGTGGTCGGTTTCAAAACTTTTTCGAACCTACTCTGTGGGTGTGGCCTCCTTTGTGGGAGTGGCTTGCCAGCCGTGTGACCTGGTGGGAGTGGCTTGCTGGCCATGTTTGAAGTTTGAAGTTTAATAACATTTATATGCCGCCCAATCCCGTAGGACTCCGGGCGGCTTACAATACAAAATAAATAAAAAAAGAATAGAAGGAAAGAAAAGATAGATTAAAAAAACACGCCATACACTCCGTTCTAAGTGGGGCTGGATCATATTTTGAGGTCAACAGCCCCAGGCCTGCCAGAACAGCCAGGTTTTAGTGGCTTTACGGAAGGCCGAGAGAGTGGGAAGGGTCCGGATGTGTTCTCTCTCTCTCTCTCTCTCCCTCTCTCTCCTTCCTTTTGTCTCTCTGTCCCTTTTTCCTTTTTTTCTTTCATCTCTCTCTCACTCTTTCTTTTTTTCTTTTTTTCTTTCTTTCTTTCTTTCTTTCTTTCTTTCTCTTTCTCTCTCTGTGTGAGTCTGTCTGTCTGTCTGTGTGTGTGTGTGTGTGTGTGTCAGTGGTGGGTTTCAAAATTTTTTGGAACCTCTTCTGTAGGTGTGGCCTGCTTTCCGGGTCCACTGGTGGAACCTCTTCTAACCGGTTCGGTAGATTTGACAAACCGGTTCTACCGAATAGGTGTGAACTGGTAGGAAACCACCTCTGGATTCCTTGATGACCGGGGTGGGGTGGGGGAAGAATGCTGGGTGTGTTATAGAAACATTTTGGAAGTGTTTTTTTGAGAGGGATCCTAAGCATATTCCTAATAGCAACTCCTTTCTAATTAGGAAAACCATCCGTTCGGTGACCATCATACAGGTAGTCCTCAACCTACGTCCCCAATGGAGCCACAGGCTTTAGGTTGCTGGGTGAGAAATCTCTTAAGTGAGTTTTGCCCCATTTTACGACTTTTCTTGCCACAGTTCTTAAGTGAATCACTGCAGTAGTTACGTGAGTGACACGGTGGTTAAGTGGATCCGGCTTCCCCATTGATTTTGCTTGTCGGTGGGTCGCAAAAGGGGAATCACATGACCCCGAAGCACTGCGACCGTCATAAATGTGAGTCAAACAAGCCGAGGTGGCACAGTGGTTAGGGTGCAGTACTGCAGGCCACTTCAGCTGACTGCAGTTCTGCAGTTCAGCGGTTCAAATCTCACCGGCTCAAGGTTGACTCAGCCTTCCATCCTTCCGAGGTGGGTGAAATGAAGACCCGGATTGTTGATGGGGGCAATATGCTGACTCTGTAAACCGCTTAGAGAGGGCTGAAAGCCCTATGAAGTGGTATATAAGTTTAACTGCTATTGCTATTGCTAATTGCCAATTTAACCAAATGTAAATCAGATGATCGCGGGGACGCTAAGTGTCAAAAATGGTCCCGAGTTACTGCTTTTCGGTGCCGTTGTAACTTTGAATGGATACTAAATGAACTCTTGTAAGTCAAAGGCTGCCTGTAAATGATTTAGCTCTCCTTGTACAGGTAATCCTCAACATACGACCACAACCGAGCCTAGAATTTCTGCTGCTAAGCAAGACAGCTGTTAATTGAATTTTGCCTCACTTTACAGTTTTTCGTGCCACCGTTGTTAAGTGCATCACTGCAGCTGTTCAGTTAGTAACACGTTTCTTAAGTAAATCAAGTTTCCCCATTGACTTTGTCAGACAGTCACAAAACGGGATCACATGACCTCAGTATACGGCATCCGTCATAAATACATGCCAGTTGCCAAGTGCGCAAATTTTGAGCGTACGGCCATGGTTGTTAAGTGTGAACGGTTGTAAGTGTGAAAACCAGCTGTCAGTCACTTTTTTTCAGTGCCATCGTAACTTCGGACAGTCACTAAATGAATAGTTGTAAGTTGAGGATTACCTGTATATCGTAGCTCAAAAATCTTAGCACTTCCTTTTATACACAACTCCTGGCTGACCAACTGAATTCATTCCATACAAACCATAAAAAAATCTCTTCTCATAATGAACGAGCTCAACTTCCAGATGTGTTCAGCTCCTTTTGGAGGATTCTGGTTGTCCTCCAGCACATCTGTGGAGCATCCGAGTGGGGCAGGATTTGCTTACAGCCTGGATTCTAGCGATGTCCTACCAGTAGAAGATGGGAGAAACTGAGGCAGACATCCTGAAATGCAGGCGTGCTTATTCTCAAGAGACTGGCCGCTTAGAGCCATTGAAAGGATCCAGGAGCTGATTTTTCAGGACTTAAACCTTTGCGCACCTCCTCAGAAGTCAGTCTCATTGAAGTCAATGGGTGTTTTCCCCAGCTCTGTTTCACATATTTTTATTTTACCTTTTTTACTTGTTAAATTTGAAAAGTGGAAAGAAGGACTCAGGGTGATATGAGAGCCATGTTCTAATACAGTGTTTCTCAACCTTGGCAACTTGAAGATGTCTGGACTTCAAATCCCAGAATTCCCCAGCCAGCATTCGGTGCACCGCGGTTCGCCCACATAACACCGATCCTCCGTGAGCTGCGCTGGCTACCTGTTGATCTCCGGGTGCACTTCAAGGTCCTACTTACCATCCACAAAGCGCTCCATGGTAGTGGATCTGGCTATTTGAGAGACCGCCTTCTGCCAATTACCTCCCTGCGTCCCATCAGATCGCACAGGGTAGGCCTCCTCCGAATTCCATCCGCCAGTCAGTGCCGACTGGCGACTACGCGGAGGAGAGCCTTCTCAGTTGCAGCTCCGACGCTATGGAACAATCTCCCCGTGGAGATCCGCACCCTCACCACCGTCCAGGCCTTCCGCACGGCCCTCAAGATCTGGCTATCCCGTCAGGCCTGGGGATAGGACTTTACTCTCTCCCCTCCCGAATGCTGAGTGAATGTTGTGCTTTTATTGTTAATTATTTTTTACTCACATTTTCTTTTATGTCTTGTCTTGCACTCCCCCCCTCATTATTGTAAGCCGCCCTGAGTCCCCTCAGGGAAAAGGGCGGCCTATAAGTGTTCAATAAAACTCTAAACTCTAAAAACTCTAATCAAGGAGAGAAGTAACTTAGAACGAAGGAGAAATTTCCTGAAAATGGGAACAATTAATCAGTGGAACAACTTGCCTCCAGAAGTTATGGGTGCTCTTATCACTGGAGGTTTTTAAGAAGAGACTGGATAACCATTTGCCTGGAATGATATAGGTCCTCCTGCTTGACCTGGGGGTTGGACTAGAAGACCTCCAAGGTCCCTTCCAATATTGTTATTCTGATGTCTAGATACGCCCACGGTTACTTACTGAGTGGCTGTAGGGAAGTTATGCACGCACACTGTGTTTAAGGTACAAAGCCTCCTGCCCAATCTGCGATAAAAATCAGAAGAAAATAAATCTTCCTTCCAGGCAAGCGTGAGATTTTTTATTAGCTCTAAAACAGATGAAGAAGAAAGATGCTCTCCTGACAGATGTGGCACATATGAAGTTTCAGGCGCTTTCTTTTTTTAAACTCAACCCACTTCACCAGGCAAAGAGTAAAAACAGCTTTGGCTCGGCGCACACGTCCAGATTTAAAAAGGGCTCCCTTAAATATTTTTTTTTTCTTCGCCTTCCTTTTCCCTCACCCAGTTCCTTAAGTGGTCCGAAGGGTGACGAAAAGAGGCGGGATGAAGGGACTTTAAGAAAGGAAACCCCAAAACTCTTTTAAAAGAAGTTTAATTCTATTCCTGCTTTGAAACTATGGGTTTCGGGGACAAATCGGGCTAGGAGAGTAGAAGGACAATCCTTGTCGCCCTTCTAATATCCTTTACAGAAGCAGTTTTGACTTCCCTGCCCACCCCAACCACAAGCATCAAAAGTAAAGTACATCCATGCCCTTCCCCTCTTTGAAGCCCCTTTCGCAGCTTCCCCCTACCCCCAAAAAGAAGGGTTTTTCATCCAGGACCTCCCCCCAAAAAGCAGAGGGAAGGAAACCACAAGAATGGCTCCAAGAGACCCCCAAACCCGCCCCCCCCGCCCCCAAAAAGGGGCGAAGAAAACATCATAAAAGGCACTTACAGAGCAAAGAAGAGGCGGGGGTCGCGAGGAAAGCGCGGGGGGGGGAGTTTGTCCCTGTTTCAGAGGACTCCCTCTCCCCTCAATTGGGAACCTCGACCTCCCCCCACTCTCTGGCCCCCGGCGAGCTCCGAAAGGCGACTCGGGGGGGGACCGGCCAGCCGGGCAAAGTCCAGACAGAGGCAGGGAGAGGAAGGGAAGGCGATTATATTTAGCTCCAGGGCGGGGTCGACTTTAGGGAAGAAGGGAAGGAGGAAAAGAAGGAGTTGGCGGAGGAGGCTTAAACTTAGACAGGAGGGCGGCCGGGCGCCTTGTGACTCCTGCCGTTGCCGAAATAGCCAAAAGTTGTTCCTGCGGCTGAATTAGCAGCAGGCACTAAAAACAGCTGCTGTGAAATCTTCCCTCCCTGCCGTCGCCGCCGCCGCTGCTGCCGCCGCCCTGGGGAGCCTGCCAGTTGGCATCACCCTCCTTGCTTTTGCCCCGGGCGAGGGGCGCGGGGAACGCAAGCCCAGGCCGGCTCCGCAGCTCGCACGCAGCCCAGCAAAACGGCTCCCGTCGGCTCGCCTGCCCCGCTCGCTGCTTTTCCCAGCCAACCAACCAAGGCAGCTTTGCTTTGCTTTGCTTTGCTTTGCTTGCAGCCGGCGTGCGCTGGCTTCGCGGCGCCTCCTGCCGGCCAGCAATTAGCCCGAAGAAGCGCTGAGCCAGAGCCGCGCTTGGTGCGCGAGTCTCCGCCGAACAGAGCGCTCTTTGCAGCTGCTGCACCCCCAGCCAAGCTCAGGAGATGGAGTCCGGCCCGTGGGGGTTCTGCGGACCCTGCAATCGGGGGGTTCCAAAGGTGTTTGGAGGCAACTGGACTTTCTTGTTGTTGTTTTTTTCCTTTTGAAGACGTTTCGCTTCTCCCGGCAAAGAGCTTCTTCCTGGAACACCGCTCAGGGGACCCTGAGGACGCCGATAAACCTCCAAGTGCTTCAAAGACCCTCTTAAAGGATGCAAACAGGGGTGAAATTCAGCAGGTTCTGACAGGTTCTGGAGAACCGGTAGCAGAAATTTGAATAGTTGGGGGAACTGGCAAATACCTGGCTGGCCCCAGAGTGGGGTAGGAATGGAGATTTTGCAGTATCCTTCCCTTGCCATGCCCACCAAGCGCCTACAGAACCACTAGTAAAAAAATAATAATTCACCACTGGATGCAAATGACTGGCTGTCTGCAAAAAAATAGAAATCCTTCCCTTCCCTAAAATCCAGTCAGAGCTGAAGAAGCTTCTTGGATGAGAAGCAAATTGTCTTCAAAAGAAAAAACAGAAAGTCCAAGTTGCCTCCTGAAAAAGCATTTTTGGGACAACCATGACCGGGATGACTGAGAATCTCTATAGACTTTCTGCAATTGGGTTAATACGGAAGGGGGTTGTGTGGATGTAGCCATCTTGGACTTTATGCCCAGGGAGGGTGGAGTCAGAGGCTTTCTCAAGCTTTGGGAAGGGTGGAGGGGCGGAATGACCCTTTCCTACGTCTATGGAGATTCTCAGTCATCCAGGTTGGGATTGTCCCAAAGGTGCTTTTTTTTTTCAAGGGGCAGCTGGACTTTCAGGATTTTCTTTGAAGATGTTTCACTTCTCATCCAAGAAGCTTCTTCAGAGCTTGAGAAGCTTCTCGGATGAGAAGCGAAACGTCTTCAAAGCAGAACCAGAAAGTCCAAGAAGAAGCTGAAGACGTGACCCGACAAAAGCGCGAACGTCATAAGTGCGCCGACAAAACCACGGCGCTAAAACCACGATGTCAAAAGCGTGTTGACAACAGCGGGCCGACAACAGCGTGCCGACAGAAGCGCGATTTAAGGTAAGGTAAGGTTTAGGGTTAGGTTTAGGGTTAGGTTTAGGGTTAGGTTTAGGGTTAGGTTTAGGGTTAGGTTTAGGGTTAGGTTTAGGGTTAGGTTTAGGGTTAGGTTACAGCGCGCTTCTGTCAGCACGCTGTTGTCGGCGCGCTTCAGGGCTCATTCGTTGCTCCTTCGTCGCGCGGTTTTGTCGGCGTGGTTTTGTCACCGCGGTTTAGTGAGGCGCGCTTTGTCGTTCGCGCATTTGTGGTGGAATTGCTGAAGAAGCTTCTTGGATGAGAAGAGAAACATCTTCAAAACAAAACCAGAAAGTACAGTTGCCCTTGGACTTTCTGGTTACTTGTTGCTTCTCATCCAAGAAGCTTCTTCAGAGCTGGAGAAGCTTCTTGGATGAGAAGAGAAATGTCTTCAAAGCAAAACCAGAAAGTCTTGAAAGCCTCTTGAAAAATCACCTTTGGAGACAACCCTTTCACATGTTTTTTCTTCTCCTGAATCTCCCTGGATGTCACTGTTTTTTCCCCACCAGCCACGGGGGAACCTTCTAACAGTGAAGCGATTCTGTCTTATAAATTATCACAGTAATTTAGCCGCGGGCTCTTGCTGCCTGCTAGTATCAAGGTTTTGCCTGCCTTGGATATAATCGATTGTCACGACCCGCCTTGTTGTGATTATTAGAGTCTGGCTGGCTTCATACATTCACAGGAGGTCATTGTCAAGTATTGATGGATGATCCTAATCCATTTGAGAGGAGTGAATGTAAGCTAGTCAAATAAACAGACATAATTGATTTGTATGGGAAAGTCTGGCAGGCAAAATAGGCCTTTTGGGGGCCGTTTTCGGGCCGATTTTCAGGAATTTTGGGGGTGTTTTTCAGGCCATTTTCAGGCTGTTTTGGGGCCAAAAACAGCCTGAAAAAAAAACAGCTAACAAACAGGCATGTATGCGCTGGCCATGCACTGGTCTTCAGGTTTCAGTTCTCCGGTGCTTACAAACACCAGCTGGCCATTGCTGGGCACTCGGTGCTGAAAAGGATTGCCATCACTGGCCTAGCCTGTTTCTCTAAAGCCGGACCCTGTAGAGCAGTGTGTTCTCTGCTGGCTGGGGGATTCTGGGAGTTGAAGTCCACTGTTCCACCACAAAACCTGCGTTCGACTAAAGGGCACTCGACGAAAACTGCGTAGCTGACGTCATCACAGCGCGACAACAGCGTGGAGAAAAAAAGCACGCTGTAAACGCTAAACCTAAAATTAATCCCTAAACCTAAACCTAACCCCCCTAACCTTAATCCTAAACCTTACCCTTAACCTTACCCTTACCTAACCCTAACCCTAAACCCTAACCCTACCTAATCCTAATCCTAACCCTTAACCTAACCCTAACCCTAACCCTAACCCTAACCCTAACCCTAACCCTAACCCTAACCCTAACCTAACCTAACCCTAACCCTAAACCTAACCTAACCCTAACCCTAACCTAACCCTAAACCTAACCCTAACCTTAACCTAACCCTAAACCTAACCCTTAACCTAACCCTTACCTTAACTTGAATCGGCTTGCTTTCAAAGCGCTATTTAAAGCGCCCTTCTTTCTCCGCGCTCGCTGTTGTCGCCCTGCTGATGACGTCAGCGACACGGTTTAATCGGGCGCACTTTAGTCGAGCGCGGTTTTGTCGTGCCACGGAAGTCCACAGGACTTAAAGTGGCCAAGGTTGAGAAACACTGCTGTAGAGGTTTCTGCTTTTTAAATAAAATGTGTTCACAGGAAAAGGTGCCACCGGATTGATTTGACAGAATCTTTTTGACAGAGTCTTTTTTTAATCCCTTAGCCACAAACGCTGGGCTTTGGCCACAGCTGATTCCCAATGTGAGAACTCTATATATTTTTCGTGAACTTCCCTTCAGCCAGCGTGGAGACAAAGAGAAAACAATCCTGTTTTGCCAGTAAAAGGAAAGCAAGATTCGAATCTTGGCTCAACATGGCACAAATCCCACCTCTGCTTCTTTGTCAGGAGAGACTTCGCTTGCCATATTTTTTCTTTTCTTCCCTTCCTTCCAGCTTGGGGGTGGGGTGGGGGGAGGAGAGGGGAAGGTCAGAAAAATAAAAATCACAAAAGAAAGCAAAGTGGAAAATATGATATAAATGGAACCGAGTTTCTAAAATAAAGGCTGCATTCTTCATCCCGGGACGGCCATTTACAGCATCAATAAGAGTTTGTTGGGGAAAATTACGGGAGGAGGTTGCAGGACAAGTTCTGGAATGCAGCAAGGTTGGGCATCTGCCAAGACCCAGAAGTGATGGAGGGGGGGAGGTATTGTTTCCCGTGACCTGACAAAAGGGCGCACGACAAAAGCGCGCCGACAAAACCGCATAGCTAAAACCATGATGTCATCACCACCGCCGACAACAGCGCGGCGACAGAAAACCAATTTAAGTTAAGGTAAGGGTTAGGTTAGGGGTAGGGGTAGGGTTAGGTTTAGGGTTAGGTTTAGGGTTAGGTTTAGGGTTAGGTTTAGGGTTAGGTTTAGGGTTAGGTTTAGGTTTAAGGTTAGGTTTAAGGTTAGGTTTAGGGTTAGGTTTAGGTTTAGGGTTAGGTTTAGGGTTAGGTTTAGGGTTAGGTTTAGGGTTAGGGTTAGGGTTAGGTTTAGGTTTAAGGTTTAGGTTTAAGGTTAGGTTATGGGTTAGATTTAGGTTTAGGGTTCGGTTTAGGGTTCGGTTTAGGGTTAGGTTTAGGGTTAGGTTTAAGGTTAGGTTAGGGTTAGATTTAGGGTTAGGGTTAGGGTTCGGTTTAGGGTTAGGTTTAGGGTTAGGTTTAGGTTTAGGGTTAGCGTTATGTTTAGGGTTAGGGTTAGCTTTTGAATGCTAGTAAAAGTTTATTTTGTTGCATCAAATGGAATAAATATATCAATTACAGACAGTAAAATGTAGTACAGATGTCGGCGCGTTAGGGTCGCATTTGCTAAGCGCTTCGGAAGGCACGGGTTTGCCCTCCACGGTTATGTCGGCGCAGAAAAGGGCTTCGCGGTTTTGTCGGTGAACCATTGTTTTCCAGGCATTGGTAGCAATTCTGTTGATTGTCTCCTAATTTCAAGGGAAACCCCACCCCCAACATTTTAGAAATTGTTTACAGGAAGGCCGTGACCTACCGTCGTTCGTTTAGCAACTGTTTGAGGTTACGACAGCCCTGGGAAAAAAGTGACACACATCTGGTCCTCGCACTTAGGAGGTGCGGCCATGGTGGGGCGTGGCCTAGTCGGTCTCCTGCACCACGGTGGGAGGGGCTTTTTGGCCTCCGGGAGGGCGAAAACGGCCTCTCCAAGCTCCGGAGGCCCTCTGGAGGCAGGAAATGGGCCTTCCCAAACTTCCAGTAGGCCTGTTTTTCATACACACCCCCCGAGTCTCTGTGCGTGTCCTGCACTTACCTGCATCCAAAATAGGCTGCGTGGGACTCCTAGGAGGGGAAGGCATGTGGGCGAGGCCAGCCACGAGTGGGATTTGGGGGGTTCTCCAAACTGTACAGAATCTTAGCTAGAGGTTCTCCTGAACTCGCGTGAACCCCCAGCAGCCCACCCCTGGTTGCAGCGTCTCAGGGGTCATGTGATCAACAAACAAATGGGGGAATCTTGATTCGCTTAACTGTGCTATTCGCATTGACAACCATGGCCAAAAAAAAAGGGAGGATAAAATTGGTCGTGACTCATTTAACAACGGTCTTGCTTAGCAAATTGACTCAACTGTAGTCATAAGAAGAGAGCCTGTCCTGCAGGCATTTGAGAACGTGAATCCCCCCCGCCCCAGATATTCGATTTCAATTTCCATTTCAACTCAAAATCAGTACATTTGATTTCAACCAGAGAGGACATACATCCTAAATTTAAGATGGGAGGACTGATGCTCAGTGATGTGCAGGTATTTTACACCGATCCAGGTATTGTCTACACATCCACATCGCAGGATCCACCTCACCTTTCCGACTGTGGCATGATTTATTTAAAAAAGAAAGAAAACCTGACTTCACACAGCAAACACTGCATACAAATGATTCATTGTTAAGAAAGGGTAAAGTGCCCTTTATTACCATACATCTTGACCTTTGCCTATTGACAATGATCCGGTGATATATCTCTTAAACAAACACTGTGCACAGCCTCCTCCAAAGCTGTGCAAGCCGAAACATGCAACTTTTAACAGAGCCGGGGACACAGTAATCCTTATGTTTTCTTTTGCATCTATGGCTCTGACTGCATCAACAGTGTTGTTTTAAAGCGCCACATTCTTTCAAATCTTTGCAAGATATATATTCCCCCCCCCCCCAGTTGTTTGCAGCCAAGCCGAACCAAAAGGCATACAGGGGTGGATCAGTCTGTACATGTCTAGACTCTTGGTCACCTGAGAGGCTTGTGAACAAAGGAGTTTTGGGTGTGCACAAAAAGCTGCAATTCAGTTTGCAAGGAAAGTTTCCATAACTACCCACACTTAAGAAACAGAACGGATACCGGAAAATAAAACTCGTGTCTGAATTCAGCTTGGGGTTGAAACTGTGAGCCCCTAGAGCAGGGGTCGGCTCTGGAGCCGCATGTGGTTCTTTCATCCCTGTGCTGCGGCTCCCTGCTGCCAGTCGGCTCCACAATCGATAGGGCTTTCGGTTAGGACAGGTAGAGGAAAAAGGATGCAGCGCTAGGAGGAGACTCTATGATGGGGGGACCGGACTTCTGGTCAGCAGAGGAAAAAGGACGCCATGCTCGGAGGAGACTCTATGGTGGGGGAACCGGACTTCCGGTCTGCTCCAGAATTGAATGGAGGGGGGGCCTTCCGGTTAGGACCTTTGTGGCTCTTTGAGTTGTTAAGGTTGCCGACCCCTGCCCTAGAGCTAAAGTTAGCCTTCAAAAACTCAAAACCGAGCGTTGGAAACTTGTTTCAAACTAACCTGTTTTATTTAAAAGGGTAGAGGCAGTCCTTGATTTACAACCACAACCGAGCCCAACATTTCCGTTGCTAAGTTGAGACAGTGGTGAAAGTGAATTTTATGACCTTCCTAGCCACAGTGAGGGAATCAAGGCCATCCTTTAGTAACACGGCTGCTAGGGGTATCTGGCTTCCCCATTGACTTTGCTCGTCAGAAAGTCTCCCAAGGGGATCACGGGACCTCAGGACCCTGCAACTGTCATAAATATGAGTCCCTTGCCAAGCGGCTGAATTTTAGTCACGTGACTATGGGGAAGCTGCAATGGTTGGACGTGTGAAAAAAAGGTCCTAAAGCAGGGTGAAATCCAGCCGGTTCTGGAGAAACAGTAGTGGAAATTTGAGCAGTTCGGAGAACCGGCAAATGCCATCTCTGGCTGGCCCCGCCCCCTTCTATTATCTGCCTCCCGAGTCCCAGCTGATTGGGAGGGAATGGGGATTTTGCAGTATCCTTCCCCTGCCACGCCACCAAGCTACGCCCACAGAATCAATAGTGTAAAAATTTTGAATTTCAAGGAGAGGAGGAGCCAACGTCACGATGATACATTGTGCGGGCTTGACTATCCGAGCCCACCGATGACACTTTGCCCCTGGACGGTCCAGCAGGACCTAAACAGTCCCGGAGAGATGGGGATCAGGAAGTCAAAGCCTTGCTGGTCTCAGGGACACTGCAAAGTCCCTGATTGAAAGTCCTAAGTCACGTTTTTTCAGTGCCGTTGTAACTTTGAAGACTCACTAAATGAACTGTTGTAAGTCGAGGACTATCTGCATGCCTTTTAATAAATAAAAAACCAACCCTGTGGAATATGCTACGAGATTCCGTCAGATGTTTGCCACCATAAACTAATGCAGCCCCCCTTTGTAACAGCCTCTGAATTTCAATTTTTTGCCTTCTCATCACAATGCCAGGTGGGTTTTCCAAAATTTGGAGGCAGGACCTACCTGAAGGCAGCACCTTCGACTTAATCAAAGAATATAAACTGCTACTCCAACCCCAGAGAAATAACCCAGAAAAACTGGCTTAGACAATGTGACGTTCCTCACTTACTCGCTTTATTAAAGTGGTCCTCTACTTACAATCATTCATTGGTCATGTGACAATGTGGCTGTGGCAAACTCACGTCGATGGGCACTTCGTCTTAGCTGTTACAACGTAATAAGGGGTTAACCGGAGAGGCAGTTACTATAAGCAGGGCAATAAAGATGAGGCTAGAAACAACACCAGGATTTTTCCTTCCTGTCTTCCTTACGGGATTAGCCCTGTAAAGTGGGGAAAAAATAAAATAAGATTTCTTCCAATAACCAGTTCTCCCAAACTGCTTAGAAAGTTACTAACCGGTTCTCCCGAATAGGTGCGAACCGGCTGAATCCATCACTGCATTGCAGCATTCCCCACAACCATGTGACCACAATCCGGGTACTCGACT
This sequence comes from Thamnophis elegans, assembly GCF_009769535.1. Lineage (NCBI taxonomy): Eukaryota > Metazoa > Chordata > Lepidosauria > Squamata > Natricidae > Thamnophis > Thamnophis elegans. The sequence continues at coordinate 5,430,483 of NC_045552.1, forward strand.
TGTATCTGCGGTGGCTCAGCCTCCCAGGGTCACGTGTTCTCCATCTGCAACCTCCTCAGCTGCCTTCTGACAAAACGACGTCAGTGGGGAAGGTTGCAAATCAAGGCCATCTCTTGTCTGACTTATGACTACCTTGTTAAATATTCCGGTCCCAGTTGTGGTTTACTACACGTACGGTACTTACTTCATTATGGTTTCTTCCCTTCCCAAAAATGTAGCCTCCAGCTAGTAAGGACTGGCCACATCTAGCGTTTCCAGACGGGTTCTACATACACCGCACCTTAACCCACAAAGAAATTTACTACAGGGAGTGTGTTTCCCCGCCTTGCTGACTCCTGGGATCATGGTCTATGGAGGTTCTCAGTCCTCCAGGTCATGGTTGTCACAAAGCTTTCAAGAGGCAATCAGACTTCATTTTTCTCTTTGAAAACGTTTCGCTTCTCATCCAAGATGCTTCATCAGCTCTGACTGGATGTTGAGGAATGGAAGGATTTATATTCCTTGGAGACAGCTGGTCATTTGCTTCCTTTTAGAGCATGGTCAGCCACCTGTGGCTCTGGAGCCGCATGTGGGCTTTTTCAGCCTCAGCTGCAGCTCCCTGTCACCAGGTTGGCACCACAATTTGAGAGGAGCTTCCGATTGGGGAGGGGAAACAGGATGCACCAGGAGGAGACTCTATGGCAGTGATGACGACCCTTTTTCTTACGGCATGCCAAAATTGCGTGGGTACGCGTCCTCCCCACCCATGCATGCACAACCCCTTCCCAGGCTCCAGAGGCTTTCCTGAAGCCTGGGAGGGTGAAAAACGGCCTCGCTGGGCCCTCCAGAAGGGCAAAAATCAGCTGGAACTGATGGGGCGGCGTGCCAGGAAATATGGCTCTGCGTGCCACCTGTGGCATGCATGCCATGGGTTCGCCATCACGGCTCTATGGCAAGGGGCGGGTTTTCCCGGTCGGCTCCACAATTGATAGGGCTTTCGGTTAGAGGAAAAAGGACGCCGTGCTAGGAGGAAACTCTATGGTGGGGGAACCGGACTTCCGGTCGGCTCCAGAATTGAATGAGGAGCTTCCGGTTAGGACTTTTGTGGTTCTTTGAGTGTTTAAGGTTGCCGATCCCTGTTTGAGAGAGTCGTTGAGGCCGCTTGGAGGTTCGCCTGTGTCCTCAGGGTCACCTAAGTAGTGCAAATGTGCTTGGAGCCCCCTTGGAGCTGCCGAAAGCTGTGGAGCTGTGTCCCTTCGCTGTTGCTTCCCAGGGCAGAAAACAACCTGCGAAAGCACCGTTCCACATCACGGTTTTTGAGAACTTGGCTGAGAACTTTGTACCCAACTTCAAAGCCTTTTGTTTGCAACAAAGAGGATTCACTACAAATACTAAGTAGCATTTTGCCCTGGAGTCATTTGGCAAAAGCTTTACAGAGGATCCCTGAAGGCAAGGAGGAGGAGGTGGTGGTGGTGGGAATAGGCCACTCTATGTGCTCAGAGGGACTGTGCTACGATGCCTGAAAGAAGCAGCCTCAAATCCTAGTTGTAGGGCTGCACCAACACTCACCCCCACCCCACCCCACCCCAGCATTTGGAAAAATCCCAGGTCTCCTGATCAGGCTCTGTGCACCTCTGTGCCACACCTTAATTCCATGCCTTGATCGAACAGACTATGGCTTCCTTTTCCACGATGCACTGCAATTACACACATACACACTTGCAACATTTCTAGCAAAAAACTGCGCCTCCCACTAATGGCTAGAATTTTAAGATGATCAGTAATGGAAGGAAAGCCACATATCCCACCCCACCCCCAAGGGTAGCTCTGCAAATAGTCCCCACTTGCTCTCCTAACCTACCTTCCAGGATCGTTGTGAGGATGGAGTGAAAGGATCAACGCAATGTGCTCAGATCTCAGAGGAAACAGGTGGATACTTGTAATAGATGGAAGGCTGAGGGAAGGATAGCGGAAAGCTGGGATATAAATGCAACCTATAAATGTATTTTAATTATAATTGCTGGGATATATTCTATTTCTCTATAGAATTGTCCAACCTTGTGAGTGTTAAGACATGTAGACTTCAACTCCCAGAATTCTCCAGGAGCATAGAGAATTATTGGAGTTGAAGGTGGGACATAAATGCAGTCCAATGTAACTTAGATTGGCTGGGGCTTATCAGCCATTCGTCTATACCAGGGTATCCAACCTTGGTGACTTTTAAGACCTTTTTAGACCCGCTAGCAAGGAGAATTCCTGGGAGTTGAAGTCCACAAGTCTTAAAAGTTGCTGTAGTTGGGACACCCCTGCTCTATCTGAATGCAGCTCAAATGTTAAAGAAGAGATACAAGGCCTGGGACTTTCCCTCTCTCTTCCTGCAAGTCCCAGAACTTTGTGGGAATTGCGTTGGTCTTCCCAAAATCCCGCATGGCACCACTCCTGTATAGAACAGGGCAGGGCAGGGCGGGGCAGGGCATGGGCCCGGACATACCATCTTTCGGGCAACGTTTTTACCTTGATCGCCCTATGCAACAACCCTGGAGTGAAATGAATCAAATCAAACCTTTATTGTCCATGCACAACATGTGTACAATGAAATTGGATGAGCCTCCCTTGGGCGCAGCCTCCCCCGAAAATAGAGAATACATAATAAAGAAATCCCTAAACCAAAAGAAATAATACCTATCATACATTCCCATATATGTATATAACATTAAAACCATAGCCTTGAATATACACACTTTTTTAAAAAATCACCCTGCAAAAAATAAAAGTGCGTATAGTCAAGGTGATGGTTTCCCCAGTTGCAATGGATGGCTGTGAAAGTTGGATCATAAGGAAGGCTGAGCGCCAAAGAATGGAGGCCTTTGAACTTTGGTGCTGGAGAAGACTCCTGCATTGAGTCCCTTGGACCTGCAAGGCGATCAACCGGTCAGTCCTAGAGGAGATCCACCCTGACTGCTCTTTACAAGGCCAGATCCTGAAGAGGAAACCCAAAGGACTTTGGCCACCTAATGAGAAGGAAGAAGGACTCCCTGGAGAAGAGCCTCATGCTGGGAATGATGGAGGGCAAAAGAAGAAGGATGGCAAGGCGATCCAACCGGTCAGTCCTAGAGGAGATCAACCCTGATTGCTCTTTAGAAGACCAGATCCTTTAGAAGACCAGAGCCTCATGCTGGGAAAGATTGAGGGCAAAAAGAAGGGGGACGGCAGAGAATGAGGTGGCTGGATGGAGTCACTGAAACAGTTGGCATGAACTTAAATTGATTGATTTAATTGACTTAAATTGGTAGAGGACAGGAAGGCCTGGTGACCACATGATCCTGGGACTCTGCAACTGTCATAAGTACATGCCAGTTGCCAAGCACCTGAATTTGGATCATGCTACCACGGGGATTTCGCGAGGGTCACAAGCGGGAGGACCGGCATACTCAGTGCACCTTTGAACCATCGCTAAATGAATGACTGTGGGTTGAGAACGACACGGAAGGAGGTAGCTGGATGAAGTCAGGGAAGCAGTCGGCATGAGCTTCAATGGACTCCAGAGGATGGTGGAGGACAGGAAGGCCTGGAGGAACGTGGTCCATGGGGTCGCGATGGGTCGGACACGACTTCGCAACTAACAACAACATAGAACATGATGTTACACCGACATAAGAGCACTGCACCCGTTAACTTTTAGGCAAATAAGAAAAATAAAGAGGTGCAGAAATACAACGCATGCACACGTGCGCGAGAAACCCCCACCCCCTCCCCAACTCCCAAGATCGGCCGGATTCCCACGTTGCCAAAATACACTCAACTCCCGAATTCTCGCCCGTTCTTGTCCTGTTGCAAGCGTCTTCGGATTGGTTGGCCAGCCTTCGCGAGGGCGACCAATAGAAACGCGCCGTGATGACTTCATTCTTCGGCCGCCCCAGGTCAGGATTGGCTGCTTTTCGGTCCCGCCCCTCCCTATCCCCACGTGGGGAAGGGGGAAATTCCCGGTCCGGCCGCTGATTGGTCGCGGCGTTGTCGGCGGTGGCTCCTCTGTTGCTGAGAGGAAGCGCGAGAGGCCCGGCCGGGACAACAAGACAGGCCCAGAGCGGACCCCCGGTAAGTTGATGAATATGCTAATGACATGCAAATCGGATTCAAAGGAGCCCTCCAGTGAGGGGATTCCTGAGGGGAGCGAAGTCTACCTTCCTTCACCTCAGGAGTTGTACTTTGCAGTCCTGCAGGGGGGAGGGGGGCGCCGTCGAATTAACCTGCACAGCCTGACGGGAGCGGTAGTTTTTCCACAGGGGGACTCCCCAGGATATCGGAAGGAAGGGTCGCCGCTGCGGACTACAACTCCCATGGAGCCCGCGCGCCGGCGTCTTGGGCACGTCCGCCAGGCGCTCCGTTTCCTCAAGCATGACGGGTGTGCTAGTCTTTTCGCTCTCGCACTCTTCCACTTCCCCTGTTGTTCGGCGCCGCTCCCGGAGGCGTTCGCTCGCCTGACTAATCCGGCGTCGCCGCCTTTGGAAGAGCGGCGGCGCGCGCTGCATCTTGGGAGTTGTTCGTCCGTCTAGGAGAACTTCCTGGTTTCTTCTCTGAACACTTGATGGAGGTCCGGGACCACTAAGGCCATGAGGCTTTGCGCGCCCAGGGGTGTTCGAAGACGGGGCGATTTTGTGTCCTGGTGCGGCATGGGATTTGGTGTCTCTTCTTTCCTCAGTGCCGCTAGATAAGGATAATTACAAGCCCCACAGAGTCAGGACTCTCTCTTCCCCTTCGCCCAGCCTTGTTTCGCGGTACTTTCTGGATTAAAAGTTTTTCTGGGAGAGTAGGACTGCTTATCGGGTAGAGGAGAGCCCTCGGAGGGACTACATGTCCCATGAGGCTTAGCGTAGGGTGCCTTCTTCCTGTTCGCCTTGCGCCAGGTAAACAAGTCTTGCCTTCTGGCTCCACCTTCTTCATTCCTATTGGCTACTGTATGTTAAGTGCCTTCCCCTCCTTCCCGAAGTCGCCTTTTCACAGGTTACTGTAAGTGCTCCTCTCAAGGGAGGGGCAGGAGCCCTTTGAACGTGCGGCCCTCCCTCTGCCGCGCTGATAGGCGGCGCTTGCTGCCTGTTGTGGGAGGCGGGGCAAGCGAAGCCTGCCCCGAGGAACCGTTGGCTACGGCGAAAATCTGTCAGGGAGTTGTGGCCGCTGATTGGACGGCTCTTCCAGCTGGTCCAGATTCATTCACCATTTTGTCTGTTGGAGTAAAAGGGGCTCGGAGGGGCCGGAGAGGGGCTCGGGCTGGACCATCGAGGGGGGGAAAGAGGGGGGGGAAAGGGAAAGAAATCGAACTGTTCCAAGATTTCCTGGAGAGGCATTCTGGAAAAAGGGGGATCGTTCAGGTAAGGGGGGGCTAGGAGGTGCCAACTTTAGCACCCCCCCACCCAAGGCGGGGAGCGGGGGGAGGAGAAGGGGAAGATCTGCAGAAGGAAACATCTGCACCCCGGAACCTTCAAAGTAGGAAGAGCCAACTTTATTGATCTGCCCCCCCCCCAATTACGTTGGGGAGGTATCAACTCTGGAACCCGGGGCATTCCCCACTTCTTTCCCACCCCCCAAGTTTTAATGGTTCGCCCCAGAGAGAACCTGCAGAGCTGGGACAGGGGGAAAAGTGGGGTGGGGGGGGAGAATCCAGGAGCGCCCCAACTTTGCCTCCCCCCCCCAATCAGAATGCAGGGGCTGGCTTGCTGTCTGTTGGTATGTGTGTGCGTGAGAGAGAGAGAAGGGGGGGGGGGAAGCGAGCGAGCGCAGGCATGTTTATTATGGGATGCCACCGAGGAGGCAAGGTTCCAAGCTGAGACCCAATACCAGTTATTATGGGATAGAGAGAGAGAGAGAGAGAGAGAGAGAGAGAGAGAGAGAGAGAGAGAGATTGACAGGCAAGCTTGGCCGGTGCCTGCCTTGTAAGCAGGAGTGGGACGGAGAGGCTGGTAAGTACAGGATTGTTGCATAATATGGGAGGGTCTTCCGAAGTGCAGAATGGGGAGGGTGGGGGGAAGAGGAGAGATCCATAAGATCCAAGAGAAGGATCGCAGATTTTGGGGAGCATTAAGGGTGGGGGGGGGATGGGGGAAGTGAGCAAGGTCACCTGCAGGAGAAGAAGGAAGAGGAGGAGGAAGGGATGGAGGGTTGGCTTTTCAAAGAGAAGGGGGTGAAGGGAAGGAGGAAAGATGGCACAAGCTAACTTGGGGAGCAAGGATAAGAGGGGGACTCTGTGGGAAATATCCCTTCCGAAGAGGTTTTCCAACGGGGGTGGGGGTGGGGTAGAGAATAGTATTTGGGGCGGGGGGAGCCCTGTGACGAGGAACGTAGCCGGAGCTGGATTGTTTGCAAACCTCCTCCCGGGCTGAGTTGCAAGGAATCTGAAGTAGATGCCAAGAAGATGTGATGTCATGGAGAAAGAATGCCTCTAAGCATACGCAGAATTCTGTGGCTTTAAGAAAGGCAAGGCTCAGGCTGGGTACCCCAAAGAAGAGGAGGGGGGGGCAAGGAGACTGCAAACTGATTGGAAGCTTAGCAGGGGCCATTGCCCCCACATCGGTGGTCCTTCCTCTTCTTAAATGTTTGATGTTTGCAACCTGGAAGGAGGAAGGGATTATATTATGGATCTTATACAGGGGATGCTTAGATTGCCTTTTCCCTGGAAGACTGGTGTCTTTCTCTCCCCCCCTCTCTCCCCTTGGCCCTTTCTTTTGGTAGGTTGGGGAGGGGGAGACAGAAAAATTTGGCCTCCGTCTCTTCTTGACTAAGTTAGCGGATGGGTGGTGACCATTCTGCATTCCTTTGCATCCTCCTCCTCCTCCTCTCTCTGGCCAGCAAAGGGAGATAGGAATTCAGGAGGACTCTTTGGGAGCCCTTCCCTGCCATCATTTACTATCAGAATTTGAGTTAAGTTTCCTCCGATGCTGCCTGAGCTTAAACCTATAAAATTTAGACTCTTCTCAATTGGGCCCAGGTTGGTGGGGGAATGAATGAGAGAGCCTCGAGTCAAGGAGCTTTATTAAAGGGTGATGAAAATGGCTTTTGAGCTGTTGGTTTATTGGCATCTCACCTCGATTATCTTGACGAACAAATCAAAGCGACGAACACATCCTCCTATTCCTCCTCCTATTTCCCCCACGACAACAACAGCCCTGTGAGGTGGGTTGGCTTGAGAGAGGGGACTAGCCCAAAGTCACCCAGCCAGCTTTCATGCCTAAGGTCAGACTAGAACTCACCTTCTCCTAGTTCCTAGCCTGGTGTCTTACCCACTAGACCAAATGGACTCTCTAATAATAATTATAATTAATGTTTGAAAAAGCATTCACTCTTTCGGACTTCACTGAAGTCCAGGAATGTCCTTCAGCAGAATCACCAGTGTTAAGGATCACATTTGTTCCTGCACACACACGAATCAAAATGCAGGTTAAAGACTGGCTTCATATCTCATACCGAACCAAGCCATGGTTTGCTTTACTCGTGATGCAATAAGCTGCAGTGGATGGGTGCATATGTCATGCTAAGCTATAAGTCATGGTTTGTCCCCAGAAAAGCTAAATAGACACTAAATCCACATCATTGGGATATTTTGAACCTAACAACCTAATCTCACCTAGAATCACATTGACACTGAATTGGGATCTAATATTAAAAGTGCTGGAACTCCTGATGTTGAACAAAATATAACTGGTGTGTGTGTGTGTGTATGTGTGTATTGTATGCGCGCATATATAGATCTCCAAGATTTATATATACAAATCCAATATTTATTTTAAATTAATTCTTTGCTTGTTCCAGCCAAGTGCCTAGATATCCCTCCTCCCCCTTAGGAGGGGGTTTACATTTTAAAAAACCACTTTGCCTACCTACCTATAGATATATTTGCATAATGTCTTTTTGTACATACATATAATGGGCAGCTTGTTAAAAAATCTGCCCGCTTATTTATTTCCAGCTCCCAGGCTGGGATTGAGAGGCCTTCTTACAGTTTGGAGTTAGAGAGTTCAGGATAAGGAATTGGACGAGAATAATGGGGAAGGGAAGCACAGACAAAAACGCCAACAGGCCTCGAGTCCTCAGAAGTGAGCAACAGCCGAGAAAGTAGGTGTTTATTAATGAGTAGTTCATGGCTCCAGCAAGAAAGTTATTTCGTTCACATTTCAAAACATGTGATAGGCGGTCCCCTTTAAAACCAAAATTTCAGACTTCTGGAGCTCGGAGGATTAAGTTGATGGTTGGAGAAATCCGATTACAGGGGAGTGGTAGAAGGGAGGATGGCCCGGTAACCTCCTTCTTGTCTGTTTCCTCTCAGCTCCCTGAATCTATGCCCAGCCTGGGAGGAAGATGAAACCAGTGAGAAAGGCTGCCAGTTCCTCCTCTTCCTCCTCTTCCGGTAACAGCAGCTGCAGCCGCTCTCCACCCTCCACCCGGGCCAAAACTCAGAAGCGCAAGACTGCCATCGACGAGAGCCCCGCGCTCGAAGAAGCAGCAGAAGAGGAGGCGCCCGATCAACCCCCAGCATTTGTGGGTGCCCGGCGCCTGCAAGTACAGATGGACCCCAGCTTGCGGGACTTGGCCGGAGTTCACGATGACCCTTACAAACTGCCCGAAGGGGAAACACAGGCGGGAGCCGAGGCCTGCGGGACAGAAGCCTCCTTAAACCGCAAGACGGCTACTTTTAAGTCGCGGGCGCCATGCCGGAAGTACCCCGGGGGTGAAGAATCGAATGGCAACGAGAACGTAGCCGCCACCTTGGTGGATGAGCCTCGGCGCTGCCCTTCTTCCAGCACGGACACAGCCAGCGAACATTCCGCAGACGAGAACGACAAGGGGTTGGGGAACATGTGGCCGACACCCTCCAGCGTGTACGACCTGCGCCAGCTGCGCTCCCAGCGGGTGCTGGCTCAGCGGGATGGGCTCTTCCAGCCAGCCATTGTGAAGCAGGTCAGACGAGGGCAGGACTTGGGGGTGCAGTTTGTGGGGGACCGGGTCACGGCGTATTACGAAAGGGCTCTGGGATCCGCTGCGGTGGATATTGTGCTGGACGCTACCCCTCCCCCTGGCGCTTTGGCTGTGGGCACCCTAGTCTGTGCTTGTGTGGACCCCGAGGAGACCGCGTACCAGGAAGGCACGGTGGTGGAAGTCAGTGTCAAACCTGCTTCTTACAAAGTGCGATTCACCCATCCAGTGGTTCTCCCGGGAACTGCCAGTGCCGCTCGCAAAGACTTCGCCTGGGTACCCCGCTCGGCCCTGCGCCTCCTGCGCTCCCCGTGGCATTGTGACAATCCTTCTGAAGACAACAAGCCACCCGAAACAATGCCTCCGTTGCCAGAGCCAGAGGAAGTTGCTCTGGCCCACTCGTGTCCCGAGTCCAAGCAGCCCGAAGATGCTGAAGTATCCAAGATCAGTGCTGGGGTGCGGGCAGAGGAGAAGTCCGTGGTGGTGCCACCCCAGATCCTGTCCCCCCCAAAGTCGCCAGCCTTCCCTCGCCTTCCTGAGCAGCGATCGCCTTTGCTGAGTCCGGAAGCGAGCGGAAGCCGCAGCAGCAGCGTGATGTCCGTGGATAAGTGCAGCACGCCGGGGTCCTCTCGCTCCCGTACGCCCCTCACCGCCGCCCAGCAGAAGTACAAGAAAGGGGACGTGGTGTGCACCCCCAACGGCAATCCGCAAGAAGTTCAATGGGAAACAATGGCGGCGACTCTGCTCACGAGACGGCTGCATGAAGGAGTCCCAACGACGGGGTTACTGCTCACGTCACCTCTCCATGCGCACCAAGGAAATGGAAAGCCTCTCGGAAGGCCGAGCTAGTGGTCTACGGGAAGGCAGCGCCGAATTTGACTGGGACGAGACGTCGCGGGACAGTGAAGCCAGCAGCGCCCGAGGAGACTCGCGGCCTCGGCTGGTGGCTCCTGCCGATTTGTCGCGCTTTGAGTTTGACGAGTGCGAAGCTGCCGTCATGCTGGTGTCCCTGGGCAGCTCCCGTTCGGCACCCCATCTTTCTCGCCAGTCTCCAACCAGTCCCCATTCTCCCCCGCCCCCTCTCCGTCCCCTTCCCCTCTCTTTGGCTTCCGTCCAGCCAATTTCAGCCCCATTAACGCCTCACCCGTAATCCAGCGGGCTGCCGCTCGCAGCCGCCACGTGAGTGCCAGCACCCCAAAGGGACTCGGGGGTGCCGTGCTGAGCCCTGAGATGTTGCACCACGCCACCTCCCGGGAGCGCCATCATTCGGGCATCAGCTTCCAGACCAACCTTACCTTCACCGTGCCAATGAGTCCCAGTAAGCGGAAAGCCGAGTCGCACCACAGCAGCACCAGCTCGGCGGCTGACTTCCACAAGAACGACAGTCTTGACTCGGGCGTGGAATCCATTTCCCACACCCCTACCCCTTCCACTCCCGCTGGCTTCCGGGCCGTGTCGCCTGCGGGCGCTGGGCCCTTTTCCTCGCGCTCCCAGCAGGCCTCCCCGCTCTTGCTGGTGCCCCCGCCAGCTGGACTGACCTCCGACCCAAGTCCCACCGTGAGGAGGGTGCCTGCGGTGCAGAGAGACTCCCCCGTGATTGTGCGCAACCCCGATGTCCCGCTGCCTTCCAAGTTCACGGAGAAGCCGCTGGAGAGCCGAGGGGGCAGCCCAAGGATGGGGAAAGCCGGCTCCAAGGAACACCTGTCGGGCAAAGGGCAGTTGCAAATGCCGGTGCCCATCAATGTGGGCCGAACTCTGCCATCCAGCCAGCCGAGTGTGGTATCTGTCCCTGAACAAGCCCCGCCCGTCTTCAGCGTGTCCTCCCCATTTCAACCTGTGGCCTTCCATCCTTCCCCAGCTGCCCTCCTGCCTGTCCTTGTCCCCGAGAGTACACCAGCCATCCTACCCCTAAGAAGGAGATCATCATGGGAAGACCTGGCACAGGTAAGCTTTGGGGCTTTCTCGATTCTCTTTGGTTCTGTCTTCAGGTATCGTCGCTTTTTCGCCTCTCTGTGTTTATTTCACTTTTCCCAGCCCCTGAAGCAGTGTTCAACCCTTGCTGCTTAGCCTTAGCGCAGGGGTGTTGAAACTTGGGAACTTTAAGACTTGTGGACTTCAACTCCCAGAATTCCCCAGCCGTCTGGCTGGGGAATTCTGGGAGTTGAAGTCCACAAGTCTTAAAAGTTCCCAAGTTTGGACACCTCTGCCTTAGTGGCTCTGTGGCAGGGGGTGCGGGTAGGTGGGCTGTATGACGATTTGCAACCAGCCAATTTGACTTGGCCAACTCACCATAGGTTGCAGTAATATCACAGTATTATTACACAGATATCATTACAGTTAATATCAAAGAAACAGTGGAATGAAATCATTAAAGAAAAGATGCAAAAAGGAGGAAGAACATCAAACGGGAACGACAACAATTAAAACATGGAAAAAAAAAAACATTTTGGATTTATCATTAAGTTGAATTGTTAAATTATCTCACGACGAGTTGGCCATGGCAAGTTGGCTGTAGTGAGTTGGCCGGGGCAAATTGCCCCATTCCGAGGGGAGGGCAGGGCCTGGAGGAGTAAAGGAGGGGGGAGGAGAACTTGGAGGAGTCCCAGTGCAAATGCCTGTTTTTGAGTTTCCGTCTTCCAGGTCCAGAATCCCGAGCAGTTCTGACAACCCTTTTTAAGAGCTGAAGTGGCGCAGTGGTTAGAGTGCAGCACTGCAGGCTACTTCAGCTGACTGCAGTTCTGCAGTTCGGCTGTTCAAATCTCACCGGCTCAGGGTTGACTCAGCCTTCCATCCTTCCGAGGTGGGTAAAATGAGGACCCGGATTGTTGTTGGGGGCAATATGCTGACTCTGTAAAACCGCTTAGAGAGGGCTGAAAGCCCTATGAAGCGGTATATAAGTCTGCTATTGCTATTGCTATTCTTTTCCCCCCTTGGCACGAGGCTTGTCTAAAGAACTCGTCCAAAACCGAACCTTGCTCGGGTAGTCCTAGGTGACCAGGAATCCATGCTGGCAAAATGAGTGGGCTGGTGCCAGTGGCAGGAGAAGCTGGGCTGATTTTTCTTTGCACAAGCCCGAAAGAGAAGCCATCTGCTCCAAGGGAGGGAAGCCTCTCTTTTTTCTGGAACCAAAATAGAATTTGCACTTCTGCATTCCTTCTCTATTGGTCTCGGCAGGCTATTAACCTTTTTATTTTTTTTATTTTTTTTTAAAAAGTCTGGTTTTCCTTAGCGGATTGATCTTGGAGAGCTGTTTGCAAAAAGGCTCGTTTTTTTTCCTAAGAAAATAAAATAAAATTGTGAGAATAAGCACATTGACAAGAGGAAAAAAGCTGGGGGGAAAAAAACCCCGTTTTTTTCCTTTAAAAAAAACCCCAAACCCTGGATCTCTACGGTTGCTACACTGGCAGAAGTTGTGATATTAGGGTTATTTATTGGGAGATAGTTTTTTTTCCCTCCCTGGCTTTGTCCTTCTCTGTCTGGTGGAAAAAGGGAAGGCCAGGTAGAGGAGAGAATATTGATATTAGCTGTGAAAGGTGCTTATGGGGGCAAATTCCATTGTCTTTTGAGAGTGCTTCTGATGACAAGCCTTTGCCATCCATCATCCATCTGCTTCTGAGAATAGCTTCCAGATGGTTCCGGGAAGCTGAGTGTGAAGTCATCCCTCTGTGGCTCTACCCACTGGAGATTCCAGCTATATGTTGTGTGCAGAATGGGCCTCTCCTTCATGATTTCATAGCTCCCAGTCCTTCACTTGGCTTGCTTTTAGCAGGACGGACTTTTTGTTAATGTTACTGTTTAGCGAGAGCGTTTTAATTCTTCTATCAGGGGGGCTCTTGACTTGAGCTGGCTCCTATCCATCTCCCATAATACCCTAAACCCATTTGATAGGTGTAATATCAGCGTCTGCAGAGCTGAAGTTGGAATTGTATCTTTGGCTCTTTAAGTTATGATTGTGTTCTGACCGAGGCTTCCCAAGAGCATGAAGCAAACTCCTGGTCCCGACAAAAAAACCCTTTTATTAATTGACTGTGGATTCTGCTCCTTCGCATCCAGCAAAGTCTTTTGAGGGAGGATTTACAGTCACAGACCTTATCTGGCTTGGAGAGCTGCCAGGCCGATCTCTGCAAAACTTGGCAAGGAGCCTCAGAGAGTCACGAACCAATGAAGCGAACTAATGATCTCCTGCAAACTCCACTCCCCTTTAGCTCCTCTTTTATTTCCTCTGGGAGGAGCCATTCATCATCCACCTGTGGCCTTACTCCCAAGTCGACCCCTGTTCCTTAGCTGTTCCCTTTGTCTGGCAACTCTGCACATGCCTACACTGGGAACAGGCTCCAGCTGTTCTTCTGCCTCACTGATGTCTGACTCTGAAGGCAGCTGATAACTGGCATATGGCTCTGGCCCCCTCTCTGCCTCCAACACAAAGCCCTCGTCCTAGCCTTCCCCAGACTCCAGGACTGGCTCATGTTCCTCCTCAACCTCCTCACTGTCCGAATCTGTTGCCAGCTCTGCTGGCGGGCCACAACAGATTGGAAGCAGGACCAAACAGGCTCCTTCTGGCTTCCAGAGGTGACAGAGGCAAAAATTTTCATGCCAAGATTTGAAAATACAGTGTGTATGTGTGTGTGTGTGTCGTGTGTGTATGTATGTGTGTATATATATATATGTATGTATGTATGTGTGTGTGTATGTGTGTGTGTGTGTCTGTGTGTGTATATATATATATATATGTATGTATGTATGTATGTATGTATGTATGTATGTTATATTTGTGCTGATAAATAAATAAAGGGAGACTAGTATAGATCTATTTCAAGCTATTTAGCTCTCATCAGCTAGCCATACCCTTACTGGGTTTCGAACCTGTGGTGTATTGCATCTTAGGCAGACGTCTTAGCCATTAAGCCACAGGCCCTCCTCCTTATCAGCAGAAGCCATGGTTGGGGCATACCAGAGGTTGTGACACTAAATAAATATACATATATTTTATATATATATATATATATATATATATACATATATATATATATATATATATATATATATATATATATATATATATATATATATATATATATATATATATACACACACACATACATACACACACACACACACACACACATACATATCATATTGGAAACGAATGTCTTGGGATGGTTCTGTTAGCTTCCCAGGTTGACTTCCTTGCTTCTCTACTTAACGCATGAAGGAGATCAGAGTGGCAGTGAACATGCTGGGTGACCCCATATCCATTTGCATAGGTCCAGTTAGGCAGCAAAATGAAGAGAGCATCCATGCTGATTAATGCTTGGATGGTTAATGGAGGGCCAAGGAAACCCACTTGGTTCAATATTTGCCATAGGTGAACATGGAAAACCTGTAAATAGCCCTTTGCCAGAGGTGAAGAGGAATTGAAGTGGAAGCTGCTTGGATCTTTTAGAATTTTCTTCCAGGCCATTCACAGGGTGGCTAGTCAATATCTTTGTCTTATCCAGCACAGAAAATCTTTGGGCAATATGATGCTGCCACTTTGGTTGAGGTGCCAGACTAGAAACTGGGAAACCGTGAGTTCTAGTGCCACCTTAAACACACAGCCAGCAGGGTGACTTCGGCCCAATCACCGGGAGACACAGAAAGAGAGAGAGAGAGAAGGAAGGAAGAAAGACAGAGAAAAGGAAGGAGGAGAGAGGGAGAGAAAGCCAGAAGCCAGAAGGAAGAAAGACAGAGCAAGAGAGAAGGAAAGAAGGAAGGGAAGGAAGAAAGACACAGAAAGAGAGAAGAAAGGAAGGAAGCAAGAAAGACAGAAAGAGAGAAAGAAAAAGGGAGGAAGAAAGAGAGAAGGAAGAAAGGAAGGAAAGAAAGACACAGAGAGAGAAAAGAGGAAGGAAGACACAGAAAGAGAGAGAAGGAAAAAAGGGAGAGAGAGAAAACATACCCCAGAGATGAGCAGTACTCCAACTCTTTCATGCTTAGTAGAACTTATATAAAGCTGTGATCTCCAATGTTGAAGGGAACCAGATGAGAGCAGTATAAAAGCCCCCTCCAAAACCACCCCTGCTTTGATCTGCTTCCTGTTAACCAGCAAGGAAAAGCGATTGAATCCTTTGCTGGGGGGTTCCCAATTCCCTCCCCCCTCCCCTCCTTTTTTTTGCAGCATCTGGAGCTCCTTTCTGACCGCTGCTGTAAAAAAAAAAATAGTGCCATAATTCCCTCCCCCTTTTTTGAGGCCAGAAATAAATAACGTAAACATTCCAACAGACGGGCTTGAAAGTTTAAAAGTTTTTTTTTTTAAAGCAAAAGAAGAAAGCAAAAAAAATAAAATAAAAGCCCATGCGTGCCAACATGTGTTACACAGCCACATTCGGCTGCAGCCCTTCGGTTTTCAAACTCTTTTCATGTGGTTTCTGGAGATCAAAAGGTTGCCCTCTTCTGCATTGGCCCCTCTTTTTTGGGGGTGGGCTGGGGGGGAAGCATCAAGGAAATATAGTGATCTGTTAAAAGACCAGAACTGAGAAATGAATGTATACTGTCGTCTTCTTTTTAATTGGAAAAGGAGGGGACGTTTCCATCTGTCTGTATTGGGGGTGCGTGGATGGCGGGTGGCATAGGGGTTGATTGCAGTACATTTATCTATTCAATCCCCTGCGGGAACAACATGACGCTTGAGTCTTGCCAGCAGCATGATAGGTTTGGCTTCCTGTAAGGGCTGGATATTATAAAAGTACCTTTTCTGGTATTGCCTCTTTTTAAAAATGAAAAAAAAATAAGCCTGGTATACGTGGGCTACTGCATCTGAGTTTAAGCCAGCTGGAGCATCACATAGGACACGTGATTGTGGCCAGAGTGGTGCAATGAAGTCATGAGGAAGCGTTTATGTAGCTAAGGGTTCCTGGAGGATCGAGCTCACCTATCTATTCTCCCCTTCGCTTGGTGCAGCTCCAGGACTTACAACCGCTTTCCCTATTCTGATTTCAATGGCTGAAATAAAGCCAAACCTGTTTGCCAGCTGTGTGTGTGTGTGTGCGCGTGCATGTGTGCATGTGCACAGTTCTACATTTTAGCTGTATAGGTCGTCCTCGAATTACAACAGTCCGTTGACGAACCGTTCAAAGTAACAGCACAGGAAAAAAAGTGACTTGCGGCCATTTTTCACCATTATGATCTTTGTAGCGTGGGACGCGGTGGCTCAGTGGCGAAGACGCTGAGCTTGTCAATCAGAAAGGTTGGCAGTTCGGTGGTTCAAATCCCTAGCGCCGCGTAACGGAGTGAGCTTCCATTACTTGTCTCAGCTTCTGCCAACCTAGCAGTTCGAAAGCACGTAAAAATTGCAAGTAGGAAAATAGGAACCACCTTTGGTGGGAAGGGAACAGTGTTTAGTGCGCCTTCGGCATTTAGTCATGTCGGCCACACGACCCCGGAGACGTCTTAGGACAGCGCTGGCTCTTCGGAATTTGAAACGGAGATGAGCAACGCCCCCTAGAGTGGGAATGACTAGCATGCATGTGCGTGGGAACCTTTACCTTTAGCATCCCCATGTGATCAAAATTCAGAGGCTCGGCCACTCGTTCATACTTAATGACCGTTGCTGTGTCCCAGGATCATGTGGTCCCCTTTTGCGACCTACTGACCAGCAAAGTCAACTGGGAAACCAGATTCACTTAACAACTGGGTTACTTGCTTATCAACTGCAACGATTCACTTCACCACCATAGCAAGGAAGGGGGGGACTCACTTAACAAACATGTCACTTAGCCAGAGAAATTTGGGGCTCAGTCATGGTCCTAAGTTGAGGACTACCTACCTGCAAAACGGAATTTGTTCATACATGAGCTTGTTTTGGAAAGCCTGCCATTGCTTGCTGAACAGGATAAGCCACCGAAAACAATGATAAAAACCAAGGGGAGCCTTTCTAACAACGGGTGCGGCTCGCCTCCCTGCGCATATAAAATGCTCCCCAAAAGGCAAGAATTCTGCAGGGAGTTAATCATTGGCTTAAGCTTGCCCAGCCACTGATGTCCTCCAGATGTTCGACGCTGTGAGGTTGACCACAGCTTGTTCTCCAAACAGTCATCTGGCAATCCCCCAAGGGATTGAGGGTCCTTAGATTTGGCCCCAATCTTATCAAAAGCTATTCCTCTTAACAAGCTTCACGTGTAACGCACCAGATCAGGAGATAGATAGATAGATAGATAGATAGATAGATAGATAGATAGATAGATAGATAGATAGATAGATAGATAGATGATAGATAGATAGATGATAGATAGATATAGATGGATAGATAGATAGATAGATAGATAGATAGATAGATAGATAGATAGATAGATAGATAAGGTAGGTAGGTAGGTAGGTAGATAGAGATAGATAGACAGATACAGTAGATAGATAGTAGATAGGTAGGTTGGTAGGTAGGTAGGTAGGTCGATAATAGAAAATAGATAGATAGAGAGATAGAAGATAGATGACAGGTAGGTAGGTAGATATAGAAGATAGATAGAGATAGATAGTCAGATATAGTAGGTAGGTAGGTAGGTAGGTAGATATAGAAGATAGATAGATAGAGAGAGAGAGAGAGAGATACAATAGATAGAGATAGATAGATACAATAGATACGGTAGATAGGGAGGTAAGTAGGTAGATAGATAGATAGATAGATAGATAGACATACAGTAGATAGATAGTAGATAGATAGGTAAGTAGGTAGGTAGGTAGGTAGGTAGGTAGATATAGAAGATAGATAGAGAGAGAGAGATAGATGATAGATAGATATTTGGAATGGGATATGATACAGCATGTTTGCCATTTATCTGGCTTTCTTCAGTCGTGCAGGCGTGCTCTTCAGGAACTCTGAATCCAGATCTTTAATTAGTGGATTATTTGGAGCGAGAAGGTTGTATATATTTATTAAGGCAGTGTTTGTCAACCTTGGGCCGCTGAAAGATGTGTGGACTTCAACTCCCAGAGCTGGCTGGGGAATTCTGGGAGTTGGAGTCCACACATCTTCCAGCGGCCCAAGGTTGACAAACACTATAAGGACATCCAGGTTTTACACACTGTTGTGCATGCGTGTGTGCAGAGGACGCCTCTGATGTGCTCAGGAAGGGGGTACATAGTTGGGGAGAAGCTTAAAAGCGAAGGAATTGTACGGCGTGTGCTTTACTGATTCCTAAGGTTGGTCCCCCCCCCCTTCAAGCATCACATATGCAGGTTGCTGTCACCCGGCAACTGGTAACCAAGACTACCGTCTCCCGGCTGCTCAGAGACCCGTCTCTATTTTTATCATTGATGGGAGGGATCTGATCCAGATTTTGTGTCGGAAAGGGGGGGGGGGGCGGCATTCTATATGGTCGCCTGTGGCTTCCAGCGCAAGGGGAGCGGGCTTGATTTTGGGAAAGACACTGCAAATGTACCAGCTGACATTACCACATCCACATGTGGAATGGACTCACCTGTATGTTCCCCTTAGTGTCCATAACAAAGATGCGTTTCCTGCATATGGGCTGCACACAATTTTTGCCTGTGTTTATTTCTCACAAGGGGTAGCAATTGGGAATCAATTTAGGGGCCCTTGTGCACCCTGATTTAATGTCCCCAGATGCAGTTCCATGCCTTGTATGACTAACCCAGTATTGTGGCCTGTTGGCTGCCACTCCCTCCAGCAGCCGAATCAGAGGAGGAGAAGATGTGAGGATCAGGGTCAGCATCAAGGCAATCTGGGAGCTCCAAGGGGGAAGAATGGAGCTGGCAGAGAGAGAGAGAGAGGCAGAGGCGGAGCCTGAGCTGTCCGTCAGCCCTTAAGTGGAGAGACAACAGCCCCCAGGTCAGGAGGTGGCTGATGAGGAAGAGGAGGAACAGCTGGGTCCAGTGCCTGATGCATGGATGCTTAGAAGGCAGAGGAGAGGAGAACAGTGGAAATCTATGGGCTGGTCCTTGGGACGGAAGAGCCACCGCTGCTAGCGAAGCCCCATCCTAACTCTGGGGATAAAAGGCAGGGGGCGGAGATGAATAGATGTGGCAGACAACTATTCAGCTCCCGGCAGGCTGGACTTGTTAGCCTGAGAGAGAACTCTTTTTTGCCTGCATCGAGAAACTTTTTGCCGACACTCCTAATAAAGGAATCTTTTGAGTTCACTTCCGAGGGGTTGTTGGGTTTGAGGGAACTGGTTCAGAACACCCAGTTACAGGTTGTCCTCGACTTACAATGATTTGTTTAATGGCCATTTGACATTAACAGCAGCACTGGAAAAAGTGACTTGTAGCTGGTCCTCCCCAGTGGTGAAATCTAATTTTTTTTGGCCACCGGTTCTGTGGGCGTGGCTTGGTGGTGGTGGTCATGTGACTGTGAGTGTGGCCAACTTTTTAAAACAATTTTTTCCTGCTGGTTCCGGTGAATAAGCAGATTAAAAAAGTTTTAAAAAAAGGAGGGGGGGAGAAGGTTCAATTCGTGCAATCCTCGGAAGCTTTTTTTTTTACTACCTGTTCACAGAACCCATGACAATCATCCCTACTGGTTTGGCTGAACTGGGCTGAACTGGGAGGATTTCTCCCCTGGTCCTCCCACTTAAAAGGGTCACAACAGCCCCACAGTCATATGACCAACATTTGGGCACTCAGCAACCGTATGTGTGTGTGTGTGTGTGTGTATATATATTTTATATATATATATGTATGTATGTATGTATGTATGTATGTATGTTATATTTGTGCTGATAAATAAAGGGAGACTAGTATAGATCTATTTCAAGCTATTTAGCTCTCATCAGCTAGCCATACCCTTGCTGGGATTTGAACCTGGGCTGTATTGCCTCTTAGGCAGATGTGTTAACCACTGAGCTACAGAGCTCAACTCCTTATCAGTGAAGCCAGGGTGAAAGGTATATATTTAAAGTCACAACCCCTGGTATGCCCAAATATGGGAGGAAGATCACTACTTCTGTTCTCTGTCCTTCGGCTCATCACAAGAGACCATCCAGACAGAAACCCAATATTTTTTACTGTTGCCTTTTTGTTACATTTGTTATATTTGTGCTGATAAATAAATAAAGGGAGACTAGTATAGATCTATTTCAAGCTATTTAGCTCTCATCAGCTAGCCATACCCTTGCTGGGAATCAAACCTGTGCTGTATTGCCTCTTAGGCAGATGTGTTAACCACTGAGCTACAGAGCTCGACTATATATATGACAGTTGCAGCATCCCAGGTTCATAGCATCATGGTTTGTGACTTTCCCAGTCAATG
The DNA here is from genome assembly GCF_009769535.1 of Thamnophis elegans. Taxonomy (NCBI): domain Eukaryota; kingdom Metazoa; phylum Chordata; class Lepidosauria; order Squamata; family Natricidae; genus Thamnophis; species Thamnophis elegans. The sequence goes on from NC_045552.1 coordinate 5,450,665, forward strand.
GGGGAAGTCAGATTTGCTTAACAACTGCACGATTCACTTAATGACCGTCTCAAAAAAGTAAATTGGGTGTGACTCGCTTGGTAATCCCCTTGCTTAGCAACGGGGAAACTTTGGTCCCCCATTGCGATTGTAAGTCAAGGACGACTATAGAAAGCTGTAGCCACGCGATCCCATTTTGCAATATTTGAGTTTTTAAAATATTAAAAGACACCAAAACTATGTCATCCTGTGTTTCCTCCAGTGCCTTATTTTGTTTTTATGCATCCCATTAAATTTTCTCTCCTGGTTCAGAACTTGGGAGTGAATTAGGACTATGATTTTGGAAGAAACTTGTGATCAAGATTCCATATTTAATTAATATGTGAGACTATAAAAACAGGGGCAGCGTTCAGAGGGGCTGAAGGGAGAAAGCGAATAGCGAAGTAACAAATACTTTGGACGTGATGTTAAATCAAACCTCTTTAGAATTCTGGCTTCTTGGGACGATGTAAACCTATTATTATTAATACAAGAGGCTTGGCCTTTGATGACAGCTGGAAGCCTCTGACTTGGTCTTGTATCAAAAGTCTCTAGTTTTGTTCTTTCCTGGCAAGTCAAAAATCACAAGCCAAGAATAAATCTTTCTTTATGCCACTGGGTTGTTAAGAGAGCAATAAGTTATCAGTCCCAGTTCGGTCGTAACTGTAAAGCAAGCCTGGGCAACATTATTAAGGTCAATAGCCACGCTTGATCTTTAAATGGCGTGCCCAGGGGGGGTCGCCCTCCGAAAAACAGAGGGGGGCTAGGAGAAAAGCTGGCTTGAACTGCTTTTTCATTAAATCCAGTTAATCAAAGAGTTTGATTATGTATTTGGTAATGTTCTTCTGCTGTCCCTGATCACAATACAGGCAGTTCTCGACTTACAACAGTTCATTTATAGTGACTGCTCGAAGTTACAAGCACTGAAGAAAAGTGACTTATGACCATTTTTCACAGTTATGACCTTTCTAGCATGGGACATGGTGGCTCAGTGGCCAAGATGCTGAGCTTGTCGGTCAGAAGACATTTTTCACACTTAACGACCGTTGCATCATCCCCATAGTCAGGTGATCAGAAGTCAAAAGTTTGGCAACTGACTCATATTTACAACTGTTGCAATGGCCTGGGGTCAGGTGATCAGTTTTGCTTCTGATGACCAAAGCCAGATTCACTTAACAATCTTGTCACTAACTTAACAATTGCACTGGTTCGCTGAACAACCGGTGCAAGAAAGGTTGTAAACTGGGGCAAAATTCACTTAACAGAGGTCTCGACTTAAGAACATTAATGTTGGGCTCAGTTGTGGTCGTAAGTTGAGGTCTACCTGCATCTTCAGAAAGTGAAAATGTTTGTGGGTGAGGAGACAGAGAGAGGAAGACAGAAACAGAGACAGAGAGACAGAGGAAGACAGAAAGTGAAACAGACAGAGAGACAGAGGAAGACACAGAGAGAGAAACAGACAGAGACAGGAAGACACACACACAGAGACACAGAGAGAGGAAGACACAGAGAAAGACAGAGAAACAGACAGAGAGAGAAGACAAACAGAGAGAGAGACAGAGAAGACAAAGACACAAGAGAGAAACAGAAGAGAGAGACAGAGAGAGGGAGGCACAGAGAGGGAGAGAAGAACACACAGAGAGCGAAACAGAGGAAGACAGAGAGACAGAGAGAGAAAGACAGAGAGAGGGAGAGACAGAAGACAAACAGAGAGAGACGGAGAAGACAAAGACATGAGAGAGACAGAAGACAGAGACAGAGAGAGGAAGACACAGAGAGAGAAGACAAACAGAGACAGAGCGAGAGAGACAGAGTGAGAGAGACAGAAGACAAAGACACAAGAGAGAGACAGAAGATGACAGAGAGGAAGACAGAGAGAGAGAAGACAGAGAAACACACAGAGAGAAACAGAGGCAGAGAGAGGAAGACAGACAGAGAGAAAGAGAGAGAGACAGAAGACAGAGAGAGACAGAGAAGACAAAGACACGAGAGAGAAGACAGAGAGAAAGGAAGACAGAGAGAGAGAGAGAGACAGAGCGAGAGAGACAGAAGACAAAGACACAAGAGAGAGACGGAAGACAGAGACAGAGACAGGAAGACAGAGAGAAAAGACAGAGAAACACACAGAGAGAAACAGAGGAAGACAGAGAGACAGAGGAAGACAGACACAGAGAGACAGAGACAGAGACAGAGAGAGGGAAGGAGATGGTATTCATGTGATTAAAATTCAGAAGAGCTTGGAATAATTCCAGTTCGATGGCCTGGAACTTCTATGGAGGGAGGAGAGGTTACATAAATAACAGGCCTGAGACTAAAATAATGAATGAAGGAGGACACCGTAGCCAGCCACTTTTGGTCACATTGCTGAGACCGAGGATGAGGTTGTGTCAACTTGCCTGTGACACTTCTCCAGCTGCAATTTGGCAGCCTTCGCACATAGCTCTCTAGCAAAGATCCTCCAGAAGACCAAACTGGTTCCTCCCGCCTTCGCTCTGGCTCATTCACACCTAGCTGCTTTCTCCATCTGTCATCCCGAGCATCTCTCTGGACACAACTCAATGGAGGGCCCTTCCTTATCCTCGGGCAATGCTTTTCTCGGAGAGGGGCAGAAACTCCTCCTTCTTTGAACCATTTAGAACAGGGGTCCTCAAACTTTTTAAACAGGGGGCCAATTCATGGTCCCTCAGACTATTGGGGGGCTGGACCGGCTGGGTGGACATGACTAGGTGGGCATGTGACCGGGTGGGTGTGGCCGATTTAGCAGTCCATTAAACAATACCCACAAATTAAACTTTAATTTGTTATGCTCTTGGGGGTGGAAAGTAGGTTAGTGAAGGGATGTGGCTGCCTTGGGTGTGTGTGAGTGAGTGAGGGACGTGTGTGTGTGTGTGTGTGTGTGTGTGTGTCCCCTTGGAGGCTGGGGTGGCCAAAAATGGGCCTGTTTTTTGTTGTTGTTTTGTTATTAATAATATGTATTTATAACATTTTTTCCCTACTGTTGACAATATACTTGAAGATTGCTTTTTTAACATCCCATAGATCCATCTTATCTTACAACGGTCCTACTTCTTCTTCCCTCCCTCTTTCCTTCCCTCGTTTCTTCTCTCCTACTCCCCTTCCTTCCCTCCCTCCTTCCCCTTCCCTCCTTCTCTCCTTCCTTTCCCCCTTCCTTCTCTCCTACATTCCCTCCTTCCTTCCCTCCTTTCTTCTCTCCTTCTCTCCTTCCTTCCCTCCTTTCTTCTCTCCTTCTCTCCTTCCTTCCCTCCTTGCTTCCCTCCCTCCTTCCCTCCCCCCTTTCTTCTCTCCTTCCTTCCTTCCTCCTCTCCTTTCCCTTCTCTCCTTCCCCTTCCTCCCCTTTACCCTTCCCCTCTTCTTCCCATTCCTCCCCTCTTTCCTACTCTTACATTCCCTCCCATTCTTCCTCTGCCTTTCCCTTTCTCCTATTCCTCTCCTTTCTCCTCTCCTTCCTATCTGTTTTCTTGGTCTCCAGAAGGTGGGGGGGGGGGAACTGGCAGATAGGTGGGATGATGGGGGTGGTTCCATGTGGGGCGGATTAATGGCTTCGGTGGGCCGTATCCGGCCTGCGGGCCGTAGTCTGAGTACCTTTGATTTAGAAAATGCTACTTGGCTAACAAAAGGAAGCTTCCCCAGGAGACACGTTAAGCGTTTCTGTGCATCCCGGAAGTCTGGTGTGTTTTATTGTGCGGGTGACCCTTGTAAATTCCCTGTGGAATTTCTGCCCTCGACTTACAGGTAGTCCTCGATTTACAGTGACAGCTGCGACCAGAATTTCCGACACCGTGGCTGCTATGTGAGTCATGCTATGTGACCTTTTTGACCTGGTTGCTAAGCAAATCGCTGCAGTCATTAAGTGAACCATGCAGTCGTTAAGCGAATCTGGCTCCCCCGCCCTTGACATTGCTTGTTGGGAAACGTTGCAAGTGGCGATCATAAGAACTGCAAGTGTTATAAATACATGCCAGTTGCCAAAAGTCCGAATTTTAATCATGCAACCATGGCGATATCTCAACAATTGTAAATGCGAATACCGATCGTAATTTTTCAGTGTTGCAAAAACTGAATGGATATGGGTTGAGGACTACATGTTTATGGTATCTTGCCGTACACAGGCAGGCTAACCTGTATGCTTCTCTGTTGTGTGAAAAGACGAACGAGGGGGTGACATGATCGCAGTCTTCCAATATTTGAAGGGCTGCCACAAAGAAGAAACAGCCTGTTCTCCAAAGCACCTGAAGGCAGGACAAGAAGCAATGGGTGGCAACTAATTAGAATAGGATAGGATAGGATAGGATAGGATAGGATAGGATAGAATAGAATAGAATAGAAAAGGATAGGATAGAATAGAATAGAAAAGGACAGGATAGGATAGAATAGAATAGAAAAGGACAGGATAGGATAGAATAGAAAAGGACAGGATAGGATAGGATAGAATAGAATAGAAAAGGACAGGATAGGATAGAATAGAATAGAAAAGGACAGGATAGGATAGAATAGAATAGAAAAGGACAGGATAGGATAGAATAGAATAGAAAAGGATAGGATAGGATAGAATAGAAAAGGACAGGATAGGATAGGATAGGATAGAATAGAATAGAAAAGGACAGGATAGGATAGAATAGAATAGAAAAGGACAGGATAGGATAGAATAGAATAGAAAAGGACAGGATAGGATAGGATAGAATAGAATAGAAAAGGACAGGATAGGATAGAATAGAATAGAAAAGGATAGGATAGAATAGAATAGAAAAGGACAGGATAGGATAGAATAGAATAGAAAAGGATAGGATAGAATAGAATAGAAAAGGACAGGATAGGATAGAATAGAATAGAAAAGGACAGGATAGGATAGAATAGAAAAGGACAGGATAGGATAGGATAGAATAGAATAGAAAAGGACAGGATAGGATAGAATAGAATAGAATAGAATAGAATAGGACAGGATAGGATAGAATAGAATAGAAAAGGACAGGATAGGATAGAATAGAATAGAAAAGGACAGGATAGGATAGAATAGAATAGAAAAGGACAGGATAGGATAGAATAGAATAGAAAAGGACAGGATAGGATAGAATAGAAAAGGACAGGACAGGATAGAATAGAATAGAAAAGGACAGGATAGGATAGAATAGAATAGAAAAGGACAGGATAGAATAGAATAGAATAATAGAGAAGAGAATTCTTTATTAGCCAAGAGTGATTGGACACACAAGGAATTTGTCTTGGGTGCAGATGCTCTCAGTGTACCTAAAAAGACAAGATACATTCGCCAAGAATCATAAGGTTAACCACTGAATGATAGTCATAGGGTACAAATAAGCGATCAAATCATACTAGGAAACGATCAATAGAAATCGTAAGGATACAAGCAACAAAGTCATAGTCATAAGTGGGAGGAGATGGGTGATAGGGAGGATGAGAAGATTAATAGTAATAATGCAGACTCAGTAAATAGTTTGACAGTGTTGAGGGAATTAGTTGTTTAGCAGAGTGATTGTGTTCAGGGGGAAACCTGTTCTTGTGTCTGGTGTGCAGTGCCCTATAGCGTCGTTTTGAGGGTAGGAGTTGAATCAACCGAGAACTAAGGAGAAATTTCTTAGTGGTGGGAATAATTAGCCAGTGGAACAGCTTGCCTCCAGAAGTTGTGGGTGCTTCTTCGTCACTGGAGGGTTTTTAAGGAAAGACTGGACAAAGTCTGAAATGTATATAGGGTCTCCTGCTTGAGCCAGGGGGTTAGATTGGAGGACCTCCAAGGTCCCCCCCCCAGCTGCATTCTGATTGATCCACCGACGGGTTGATTGATTGTGTGACCATCTTGCAAGAAAGAGAAGGAAGTTCAGGTTTCCATGAGCTGCCAGCATGTGGGTGGATGTACCTTGTGGAGCGTGAGCGAGTGTGGGCGTTGTCCTTTATGCATAGTTGTCGTCCTCTTGCCCCCCCTCCCCTCCCCACAATCGTGACCACTCTACCTCATTGTGTCCACAGATAGTACAGTGTGTGCTGGGAGTGGTGTGTTTGTGTCTCTCTCCCTCCCCCCCCCTTCCATCCCACTCCTTTAACAATGGGATTCTCGCCCAGGGCCCAGCCTAGTCTGGCCTTGCGCCCAGATGTAGCGAGTGGGTATGTGGGGGTGTTCCTGTGCGTCTCCTCGCTTCACCTCATTGTCTATTGGCTGCCTGCTGGGCGCTGGACGGGGGGGGGGGGGACACACTGGCTGTATCCCACCCACCCCCAGACATGAGCCGAAGCGGTATTTTGAGTCAGGCCTCGTGCAGGAGGAGATTGTGATGCTAAGGGAGGAGGCGAGGGTGAGTCATCGGGAGAGCAGCACGAAGTGGAGGAAGAGGAGGAGGAGGCAGGGAGGGGCATGCATCACACAACTACACACCACAGTCCAGACACACTGACATTCAGACATTCGCCCGTTCCCCTCCTGCATGCACTTCTCTTCCTGGCCACCCTGCCCCAGGGTAGGGAGATTATCCCAGGAATGCAGCTGTGCTGCAAGCTTTTAATCCCCAGCTGGGCTGCCTGCCAGCCACTAACTGCTTCGGTATCTACCAGCCAGCGAGAAACAGGAGTGACTCTCATTCAGTGGCACATTACGGGTGTGCACGCAACAATGGGCTTCTCATTTCAGGGTCTCTGCCTTCCTTTGCATGCCCAGCTGAACACATCTGTGCCCAAGCCAGGTGTGAAACAACGAGGCTGGCCTGCAGGGGTGTGTGGGTGTGTGGACAGCCAGCCCGGCGCTCACCTTAGCATGTTCAGACAGCCTTGGGTGTCAGCCGATCTGATGACCCCGGTCTCAACCTTCAACATAGGTGTGTAAACTTCAACAAGCCTTTATTCAGATGTGTGATGAGCTGATAAAGAGAGGCAGAAAATTCTTTTAACATGCAGAAACACATAAGAGAAAAGGAAGGAATGTGTGGTGTATATTGTCCATGCTGTTGAATGCATCTCTTCCCCCCCCCCTCCCCTTAGCATTTTCCTCAGCTGGACGGGGCCCAGGAAGCATATTTTTCCCCCCAGGTCAGATACAGGCAGTCCTCGACTTACAACCATTTCGTTTAGTGGCTGTTTGAAGTTACGACACTAAAAAAAGTGAACTTTTCACACTGATGGCTCTTTAAAATTCAGACAACTCGCACATGTTCACGGAGGTTGTTGCAAGGCAGGGTGTGTGTGAGGCGACCCCCTTTGGCGACCTTCGGACAAGCAAAGTCAATGGGGAAGCCAGATTCGCTTAACCACCCCGTTACGAACTTAAAAGCCGCAGTGATTTGTTTAACAGCGGTGGCAACAAAGGTCGTAAAATGGGTTAAAACGTACGGCCGGGGGCTGTCTTGCTTTAGCAACAGGAAATGTTGGGCTCGTCGTGCTCCTTATGTTGACTTGTCAAGTTTGGGAAGTTGGGGAGGTGGTCTCGGTGGTTCGTGTAAACTGTGACTGGATCTTAGGCCGGCTTCGTATGTCCCGCAAACTCCAGTCTTCCTGGATTCTTTAATGTCCGAGCGTTCTGGGCCGCCCAGTGTGAACTTTTTTCCAGGGATCACTTAAAAAAAACACCTTCACTCCAATTCATCCCCCCACACCCAGTTCTGCTTTACAAACCAATCCGATCAGAATAGGGCTGGAAGGGACCTTAGAGGTCTTCTAGTCCAACCCCCTGCTCAAGCAGGAGAATTCCATGCAATTTCAGATGTGGCTTCTTTCAAAGCCTCCAGGGATGGGAGGACCCACAACTACTGCAGGCAAATTCCGGCTGATTGTTCTCTTCTGCAGCTTGTTCTGTTTCCCCCACCAATCTCCCCCCCATTTGTCCCCCTCCTCTTGTGCCCCCCCCCCCAGCCCTGCTTTGCCCCTTCTTCGCCATTCCAGCGTTGCTCTCCTCCTGCACCCCCCTCCCTCCTTCCTTCCCACGTTGCCCCCCCCCCCCGCTTTTATTTTTGCTGTCACCGCCCCTCCTTTCCCCTTAGCCACCTCCCTCTTCTCCTCTCCTCCCCCCCTCTTTCAGGCGTCATCTTTCCCTCGCCCATTCCTTTCCTCCCCCCCCCCTCCGCCGGGCGTGGTCTCTCCCTCTCCCAGGGTTCTGACGAGGGAGCGAGCGAGCGAGCCCGAGGCGGTAGAGTAGAAAAGACCAAAGCGAAGGGGAGGGGGGGGAAAAGAGCTGGAGTAAACCGCAGCCAATAGGCTTCTCTTTGTCCCCGTGACCCGCTCTGGTTTTTTTGCATATGACTGACATTCCAGCGGCGGCCAATGGGAGGCCGCCTGGTGCGCGCGGGTTGACGGGCGGGGGGGGGAGAGAGAGAGAGAGAGAGAGAGAGAGAGAAAAACCCGGGAGGACGGGGAAGGGGGGTGCTTCATTTGCATGTGAATGACCCGACGTTGGAGGCAGCCAATAGCCTGCCGAGGGCTAATTGGGCATGCGTGACGGGGCTGGCGGTGCGCGCGCCCTGGTGTGTTTGTGTATATGTGTGTGTGTGTGTGTGTGTGTATGAGGCAGGGCGAGCCAGGGGAAGGGAGGGGTGAGGGCGGGGGGCCGCCCTTGTTCGTAGCCCAGAGCGGCGGGGAAAGGAAAGGAGGAGGAGGAGGAGGAGGAGGAAGGAAGGCGGGAGAAGGCAGTGAATGGTGTTTGGTTACAACCGGAGGGGACGGCGCGACAGGCGGAGCGGTAGCGACAGCCTCCTCTCTCCTCCTCCTCCTCCTCCTCCTCACCCCCTCCCTCCGCCACCAGCAACCGCCCGCCTGTAGCCGACAGCCCAGCCAGAAGAGGAAGCGGAGGGGCGGCGGCGGAGGGACGGAACAGCCGGACAACTTGGAGCCCTCGCTCTTCCTCCCTCCCTCTCTCTTTTCCCCCACCCCTCCGCGCGCTTTCCTCCCTTTTCCCTGCGCGCGCCCTTTAATCCTGCCCGGCTACGGTCGCTGCTTCTGCTGCTGCTGCTGCTGCTGCTGGCGGGGGACGGAACAGGCGAAGCGGCGGCGGCGGCGGCTTTTCCCTCTGCCGCTGCTCCCTTTTACTACCCCTTCCCCCACTTTTTTTTCCCCCCGGGGAGGGCGGACGAAGAGGGAAGCCCTCCCCACCCCGCCGGACGGTCCTTTGGCATAGCCCCCCCCTCCCCTCTTCCGACCTTTGGAAAACTTGGGCTCCCTGTGCTTGCACACACCTTCCTCTCCTGCACACCCACACCCTTGCACACCCGACCACCTGGTCGCCTCCTTTTCTTCCCCACCCCAAATATGCCTTCTGACTTACCCCCCGCTGCCCGCCAGGCTGGGACCCAGAGGCGCTGCACCTGCCAGGAGCATCTGAACAGGCCGTAAGAAGAAGAAGACGGCGGTCACCCCTCCTGCTCTTTTATTGCATGGTGGTGGTGGTGGTGATGGTAGCAGCAGCAGCGGCTGATCTTTAGAAAGGTGGACCTCCAACGGGCCTGCTTTCCACATGGATCCAGATAAAGCGTGCCCCTGGTCCCGAAGAGGAGGACCGACCTGCTGACCTCATCACACACCTTTCAAATCTACCTCCGAAGCTGCCTGTGATTTGCCTGGGCCACGCCTCCTCCTCCTCATTCCTGGGGAGGGAGAGTGGGGAGAATGGTCTCCAGACGGGCTCGCTGAGAGACCACCCCCCCCTGTCATCTTGCGTCTTGGCGATGTTCTCCACCGAAAGACCCCCGGCAACGTTGCCCCCTTTGCCATCTAGGGGGTTAGGCATGTTCGGTTAGTGCCTTGTGGGGTGTATGTATATACATATATATGTCTGTGCATGGAGAGAGCGCGGGAGGCGAGAGGGGCAGGGCGATCCCTGGGTTGAGCTGCATCCCGTTGAAACGATGAATGGTGTGATGTGAAGGTGGTAAGAGCCCCCTCTCCCCAAAAGGGGTGGCCTTTAACCTTGATTGTATCAAGTCCTGGCTTGTCTGCTATTTAATCTTGTGTTGATTGGGGTTTGAGTCCCGTGCAGTAGAAGAAATGGGAATTAGCCTCAAAATATCCTAGTCTTAATAAACCTACACCGGGGTTCCCGTTTTTTCTAATTCATCCGTTCGGTACAAAGACTCGAGCTTTGGATGTAACGTTTTGGCTTGTTTTTGCTGTCCCGTGATGGACATTGGGATCTTGTTACCCAGAAATTTCCCAGATGAACTTACTTACTTACTTCCTTTTGTTTTTTTGGAGTGGGAGATGTGATTGATTTAACAGAAGTTCTTCAATTCCAGTGGTCCGGGATGTTGTTAAAACGCGCAGTGGGTGAACTCAAGTGACAGTTCTGTTTGTGCACATGGCCATTCATAGTCCGTCCTCGTGGATGGGATGAGAAGTGGCAGGACAAGGCCAGCGCAAAAGCGCACAGTACTTTTGATTTTGTACAGTTTGTTTACATGCCGTGTTAGATGCTGTTTTTTCCCCTCTTTATAGAAATCAAACGTGTCCGTAGATTGCAGGATAGAGTTAACGGTTATATAAATTGTGACATAAGTGGGATTTGAATCCACGTTTTTTAGACCCTTCCTTTGTGTGTGAACACAGCGTTTGTAAACTCGGGCAGTTGTTTCTGGTGACTAGATGTAGAAGGGACTCTTAAATCTTGTATTCAACTTGTATAGCTTCAAGTGTGTGCAGTATTGTTATTTTTTGCCACATGTTTTTGGTAGTTTGATGCGGCTTCAATCTCAGAAGCTGAATCTTAATTCTTTGCTGGGGTGGGTGGGAGTAGTGCTAGGACGGCTGATGGCCTCTGGTTGTTGTATTTAAGATCTTGTCGTGGGGTGGGGGGTGTTTCTTAATGTTTCTGGCCCTTGTTTCTACTCCCCTCCTTCCTTCCCCCTTTAATCCTTCCTCCTCCTGCACAGGGATGTGGTCACCAGCCGAGGACAGGAAGCCACTGAGCCAGCGCTTCCCGGCAGAGTCCCTGACCACGATGCACTCAGTGCTTTTAATAATTGAGTTAACTTTACTCGCAAGTGCAGGGAGGGGAGGGGGGGGGAAGCAGTGCAGCCGATCCATTAGGGACTACAAGGGAGGGAAGAGGAAGGTTGGGGAAAGAGGTATTTTGTTCCGTGTGCCCTGTTGCAGGTCTTCTGCTTCTCTGTGGGAGCAAAGTCAAGCCCCTTCTTCTCCCCCCCCACATTTAATCACCAAAGCAAAGTTTTAGTCTTCTGAAAGTACTTCAAGGGGGTTTTAACCCTTCCCCCCTCCCCAGGAATCAAATTACAGATGCGATCTGTAGCAAAGGTGATCTGAGCCCCTTCAGCCGTCAAGCTGCTTACTAGTATATATCTCAGGCAAATTAAGAAATCATCTGCCCCGTTATCTCTCTTCGTGATCTTCTGAATGGAGATGCCAAGACTGAACCTCTGCCTTCTTTGCGCACGCAAAGCGGTTTGGGTTCGTTCCCTAACCTTCCTATTGACTGAAATGCTAAGGGCAGGGGTGTCCTTGTGCTGGGGAGGCCTTTAACCCTTCCAACACTCCCTTTTACGACACTATTCTCTCTCTCTCTCTCTCTCTTTTGTTGTTGTGCATTCAGTCATTTGTGCAGTCTCTGGGAATGGGACACCCTTCACTCCCTAGACTAGAGTGTAGGCGAAACGTGATTGTTTCAGGGTTGCTGGATCTTCCTTTATCCACCTCTGGGTGTTCCTGGCAAGTCCTGTGTTAATCCTGCGTTGGGATGATTGAGACCAGTTGTGGCTCCTGCCCATCAATGTCGGCTGGCAACTATCCGGAGGAGAGCCTTCTCGGTGGCTGCTCTGACTCCCCGTGGAGATTCGTACCCTCACCACCCTCCAGGCCTTCCGCGTAGCCCTTAAGTCCTGGCTGTCCCGACAGGCCTGGGGCTAAAGATTTTAACCCCACTCGAATTGTATGACTGTTGTGTTTTTAATGATGTATTGTTTTCTCATGTTTGTGACTTGTTTGTCCTCCCTTCCCTTGAGTTGTGAGCCGCCCTGAGTCCCCCCAGGGAAAAGGGCGGCATACAAATAAAGCATCTCAATCTCAATCACACTGAATGCTCTTATTACTTTGGATGATTGAAATCAATAGGACTGATCTGCAAAGGCTGCAGTGCAATCAGTGTTGGGTTAAGGGTTGTTGTTTTGTAAACATTGCGGTCATGGTCTGTTGCCCCCTGATGCAAAACTCTGGTCTGTTCCCACCTGTTGCTGTGTTAAGCTGTAGTTTCACAGTTAAGAGTACAGGTAGTCCTCAGCGTACGGCCACAATGGAGCCCAGAGTTTGAAGTGTTACGTGAGACATCCGTTAAAGTGAGTTTTTGCCCCATTTTGTGCGACCTCTCTAGCCACCGTTCTTAAGTGAATCACTGCCGTTGTTAACTTACTAACACAGTTGTTGCATGAATCTGGCTTCCCCATTGACTGCTGGTCAGAAGGTCGCAAAAGGGGATCCCATCGTCCCCGGGACACAGCAATGGTCATAAAATATGAACCGGTGGCCAAGTATCGTGAGTTTCGATCCCATGGCCGCGGGGATGCTGCAAAGGCCGTAACTCTGGGGGAAAAAAAAGGTCACGGGGGCCGTTGTAACTGTGAACGGTCACTTAAAACGAACCGTTGTAAGTCTGTATTGACAAGGGAATGTTGCTTATTGGCAAGGGGAGGCTGTTGTGAAATGTGGTTTTGAGGGTGTTGTAACCTGTGTGTGTGTGTGTTTTTGTGTATGTGTATTCAGGCCCGTCTTATTTGTCCCTTTGCCTTGGCCTTTTCCTGGACACCCCAAGAAGGAAGTGTTGCTCGGCTTGATTATGGGGGCAGCAGGAACCGATGGGAGGGCAGGAGAATTGGCAAGGTTCTTCATTTCGGCTCTAAATTGCCTGCAAGTCGGATCTGACCACCCCTGTCTTGTCTGCACAAAAGAGCCCACTCCCCCAAGCCCCCCTGTATAGAGTCCGTTCGTGTTTGGCGCTCTGTGCCCAGCACCGCGTGAGCTCCTGAGGATGCTCCCAAGCTTTCCAGTTGGGTGGAAGCCAAATGGCTTGGCTGCCCCAAGTGAGCGTGGGAGTCTGAGCAAGCAGGGCCCCTCAGCCTCTCCCTCCCCTTCCCCTCCTGCAGCTGTAAAATTCCTTTGCCTGGCTTCCAGCTGGGAAGGGCGGAGGACGGCCATGGTTGCTTCCTGGCAGGCGGAGAAGAAAATCTCCCCCTGGCCCCCTTCCTGGGGGGGACGGATGGGGGGGACGGACTCAAGTGACTAGTGATAAGGCATGGCACAAACTGCGACTACCAGGACCGAAAATTGTAGAGGAAAAACAAAGGGATCCCTGCCCAGGGAAAGGAGGGGAAGTTTTAAAGGGAAGGGAAAGCAGCGTAGTCCAAGTTCCCTAGTAACCCAACTCCCGTCAGTTCTGGCCTCCTGTTCGTGCCATGCCATCGAACCTCGCTCTGTTTCTATTCTCTCTTTTCTTCGAATTACGGGCCTGATGAAATAACTTTGTGTGTGTGTGTGTTTTTTTTCTCCCCACTTCCCTCCAGTGTGGACAAATGTGGAGCCTCGATCTGTGGCAGTGTTCCCATGGCACTCCCTAGTGCCCTTCCTGGCTCCCAGCCAGCCAGATTCCTCCGTACAGCCCAGTGAAGGCCAGCAGCCTGTCAGTCACCTGTCCACGTCCAATCAGAACAAAGGTAAGGTGGGCCAAGGGGGAAAAAAACAAAGAGCGTTTGCACAGATTTCCCCCTAAAGTCTTGTGAGTAGGAGGACCGTCAGACTCTCTGGGAGTGAAGGGAAACTTTGTGATAACCCTAACTCTGTGGAAGCAGCTCCCTGATCCCAAGCTTGGCGTTGATGTTTCCAGAACCTCCTGAATCGGCTGCGGTGGCCCACGAACTCCCCGGGTTGTCTTCGGAGGCCGATAGTGCAGGGAGGCCGACCCCCTCGCACCCCGACAGCCCCACTCCAGTTGCCCAACCTTCTACGGTGATTCCAGGGGGAAGTGGAGGTCCGCCTCAGCATGATGATGACCTCCCAGGGCACCCACGCCTGGACAGCGAGACAGAGAGCGACCACGACGACGCGTGAGTGTCCCTCTTTTGGGTTGTTACATCTCTCATTAGGCCGCTCGGACACCGATCCTTCGTAGCGGCACTTTCTCCTGTTCGATTTGGCAGCCTTTTCGCACGGTTCGTGTTTTTCACGGTGATCCTTTCCCGCTGGATTCCGGGAGGGTTGCCGGTTGTGATTTGAAGTGTAGTGGGAATTGGACGTGCAGCTAGAGGCAACTCCTTGAGGGAATGAAATTGAGCCATGCCTAGGAGAGAACGCCTTGGAAAGGAAGCCACAGGGGAAATAGAAGCAGGAGTGGATGGAGGGTGTGGTCAAAAAAAGCCCAGATGCTGGTTGCGACAGAAATTGACCCCTTCCCTTCCTCCTTCTTTGTAATGTGGGAAGGAAGGATCAGAGAGAAGGAAGGAAGGAAGGATCAGGGAAGGAAGGATGGATCAGAGAAAGAAGGAAGAAGGAAGGATCAGAGAGAAGGAAGGGAGGATCAGGGAAGGAAGGATGGATCAGAGAAAGAAGGATCAGAGAGAAGGAAGGAAGGAAGGATGGATCAGAGAAAGAAGGAAGAAGGAAGGATCAGAGAGAAGGAAGGAAGGATTAGGGAAGGAAGGATGGATCAGAGAAAGAAGGGAGGATCAGAGAGAAGGAAGGAAAGGAGGATCAGTGAAGGAAGGATGGATCAGAGAAAGAAGGAAGGAAGGATGGATCAGAGAAAGAAGGAAGAAGGAAGGATCAGAAGGAAGGAAGGCTTAGGAAAGGAAGGATGGATCAGAGAAAGAAGGAAGGATCAGAGAGAAGGAAGGAAGGATCAGAGAAGGAAGGAAGGATCAAGGAAGGAATGGGTGTGGTGCCCAGAAGTGTTGAAGACTGCTGGGAGGTCTCTGGGATAGGGGGCAGAAAATGGGGGTGCTGCCTTTGGGCCTTCACCTGATGTTTTCATACCTAGGTTCCTATCCATTTCATCTTCTGAGATCTCAATCCCACTACTGCCAGGCAAGCGGCGCACCCAATCTCTGAGCGCACTGCCGAAAGAGCGCGATTCCTCTTCCGAGAAGGATGGCCGCAGTCCAAACAAGGTGGGGGGGCTTTCTTCTTTTTCCCCCTTCTCCTTTTCCATCTCCTTCACCCGCTTTGTAGGGAAACTATTCCAGGAAAGAAAAAAAAAGAGTCTTCGGCCACCCTTTGCTTTTATTTGCGAAAGCGTCCTATTAAAAATACTCATTTTGTCTGCCTTAAGGGGGTAATGTAACCGTGGCTCTTTTTCCTACGTTCCCTCTCTTCTCTTTTTTGGCAGAGAGAAAAGGACCACATTCGGCGGCCGATGAACGCTTTCATGATATTCAGCAAACGACACCGGGCCCTGGTGCACCAGCGGCACCCCAACCAAGACAACCGTACCGTCAGCAAGATCCTGGGCGAGTGGTGGTACGCTTTGGGGCCCAAGGAGAAGCAGAAGTATCACGACTTGGCCTTCCAGGTACGGCCTCCTACCGAGCCTTGGTCAGAAAGTGAGGTCAAGGGTCCCGAGCCCTGGCTAGGCGTGTGCCATTGCCTTATTAGCTCAGCCGGCAGGGCTGGCGTAATTCAGGCTCAGTGTTGTCCGGTGTTCTGCCTCTGAGAAGTGACTGCAGCCCGTTTCCAAGCAAGGCAGGAAACACGATGACAGCTCGGATTGAATGAATCATCCAATATCGGCATTTCAGCAGAACTTCTCAGTTCCCAGAAAATCCTGGCTTTTGTGCAATTTTAAACAATGACTTTTATCTCCGATGGCAGCCGCCATGAGATTGTAGATGAAGCTTCGGTGAAATCTCAGAATTGGCCGTGGGAGATCTCCCAACGTTGGCCAGCAAGGCTGTCTGTCACGCTTGGAAACCCATCTTTTGCAGTGGGCCTCAAGGCTGCCAAATATTTTACTGTGGGAGACTGGGGTGGGGGTGGGGGAGTTTATATGGAGCCTGGGAGCTTTGTAGTCAAAATAACATTCCTTCTCAGAGAGTCACGGTCAACTTACCCCCACTGGGAGGAATGTCTTTTGGGACAGTGACTGATTTGACCGTGTGGATGCTGGGGCTGGGTCTTGAACTTTCAACTGAGTGGGGAAAACCTGGAAACTTTCAGATTCGGGTTTCCCCAGCTGTGCCAATATGATATCTCTAATCAAATGGAACTTTGAGGAGCCTCAAGCCTCGGGGTCTTCTTTCATTTGGGGGTCTTAGTTGGGACCCTGACACCATCATCGGTTTAGATAGGAAACCGGCTTCACACTGGGTGAAGCCTTGCAGCTTGACGGGAATTACGCAGATATACGGATTTATGGAGGTTGTGGCTTCACAGCGGTTGAGAATCTTCCACAGTGTGGAATCTCTGCAGCTGGAGCGACGACGGGTTTCCCAGCTTAGCCCTCCAACATCTGGAATCTCTCCACTTGCAGTCTCTCTCTCGTTCTCCCCCGTCTTCCTCTCTCTCTCTCTCTCTCTCCTCACTGTTTTCTTCCCTCGTCTTCTCCCAACCCCAAGGTGAAGGAGGCCCATTTTAAAGCACATCCCGACTGGAAGTGGTGTAACAAAGATCGGAAGAAGTCCAGTTCGGATATCAAAACTGCCGGGCCAGGCAGCTGCCCCAAGGAGATGCGTGAACGCAGCATGTCAGAGACAGGTACGGTTAATGCTTACTGGAGGTGAGCGCCTTTCATGCCACCAGCCATCCGCTAGTGCAGTGTTTTTCAACCTTGGCGACTTGAAGTCCACAGGACTTCAAGTCGCCAAGGTTGAAAAACACTGCGCTAGTGGGCTTCCTCTAGACCAGTGGTAGTCAACCTGGTCCCTACCACCCACTAGTGGGCGTTCCAGCTTTCATGGTGGGCGGTAGGGGTTTTATCCGATACTGAAGCACTTTTCTTTTTTTAAATTTAATTGACTTTTTTTTTTAAAAAAAATCATAGCATTATTTAAAAACATTTTCATTAGGTTTTCATAAAATCACCATTACTGTGGGTCCGGTGGGTGGTTAGAAAATTTTACTACTAACAGAGATACAAAAGAGGGCGGTGGGTATAAAAAGGTTGACTACCCCTGCTCTAGACCAATGGTGGCTATCCTTTTTGTTGTTGTGTGCAGAAATTACGCATGCACGCACGCACGCACACACAGCGCATATGCGCGCCTACACCCATAATGCAATGTGCTTGTGACACCCCCCTCCCATGCGACCTTCCACATGTGCCCTGCCCCGCGCATGCACATGCAACTCCCTTTGCAACATCGCTTTGGGCCTGGAAGGGACCTTGCACCAACCTGGAAGCCAAAACGGGGCACGAGGGATGCTGTGCGAGGCCCCAAAAGGCAATGCAACGCCCCTGCGCATGTTCCCCACCCCCACACACGTGTACGTGCATCCCCCTGCATGTGCCCTGCTTCACAAGCATGCGTGGCAGACACCTGCAGACCAGCTGGCCCGTGGGTGGCGCGTGTCCATGTGCGGTGGAGCTGGGCTGGGGCGACGGCCGGCGTGAGGGCTCTGAGTGGCACGTGTGGCATGCGTGTGGCCTCTAAACTTCCCTTACTTTTTTCCTCTTTTCCTTTCCTTTCATCAGTTGCTTCTGAAATGCTGCTGGGCCCAGATGTTAAGGCAGGCGTCATGGGATCTGGGCACTGCCACGGGGAGCGAATCTTGCCCTCGGCACCTGATGCTCAGCGCCCACGGGCCTTTTCCCACAGCGGTGTGCACGGCATGGACAGTGACCGAGACAATCAGGTGTTGCAAGAGCTTACCCAGGTAAGTCAGCAAAGGAACCACAACGGGAAATCGAAGAACATTCTTCTGGGATGATTCGGGTCGTGCTTACCCTAAGATTTCAGGAGGCTTTGGGCTGCCGTTGAGGGTTGTAATGTTGCTTTTTTACGAACACTGTGATGACTTCTCTGTCTCAGCTGGGAAAATATTTGGTGGCCAGAGCGGAGCGTCTTTAAAGTTTCTGGAAGTTGTGAGATCTACAGTGGAGCTATGCTATGCACCCCTGTGAAGTTGGGATTGGTTTCCTAGATATTATATAGACTGGCCTACTCTTCTCTTTAACCTCACCGATTAAACCTAACATTATTTTGGAGGGTTTTCTGGAGGCTCAGAAAAAAGGGTTTAAGGAATGCAGGCGATCTTGGAATGTCAGGTTGTCCATCATAATTTAAGATTTCTGTCCATCTGCAGTCTTCCATTATGTCCTTAGATTGCATCCTCTCTCTCCCTCCCTCCCTTCCTCCATCCCTCTCTCTCTCTCTCTCTCTCTGCTTGTCGATCGGAAAGGTTGGCTTTCTTTTGTTCTTCTATCTGTCTATCATCTATCCATCCATCCATCCATCCATCCATCTTTCATCTATCTATCTATCCATCCATCCATCCATCCATCTTTCATCTATCTATCTATATCTATCCATCCATCATCTATCTATCTATCTATCTATCTATCTATCTATCTATCTATCTATCTATCTATCTTATCTATCTAATCTATCTATCTTATCTATCTATCTATATCTATATCTATCTATCTATCTATCTATCTATCTATCTATCTATCTATCTATCTATCTATCTATCTGGTGGTTCAGTGGTTCAAATCCCTAGCGCTGCGTAATGGAGTGAACTCTCATTACTTGTCCCAATTTCTGCCAACCTAGCAGTTTGAAAGCACGTAAAAAATGCAAGTAGAAAAATAGGAACCACCTTTGGTGGGAAGGGAACAGCGTTCCATGCGCCTTCGGTGTTTAGTCATGCTGGCCACATGGCCACGGAGACGTCTTCGGACATCGCTGGCTCTTTGGCTTTGAAACGGAGATGAGCAATGCCTCTTGAGTTGGGAACGACTAGCACATATGTGTGAGGGGAACCTTTACCTTTACCCATAATATGAAACGGCAGAGTGTATCAGCCCAAAATCAGTACACTAGGCAACATAAGGTGGAGCTTCTAACTCCTCTTAGTGTCCTCTGATCAACTGCACTTTTTCGTTTCCTTGGAGTGCCTTCCTTCAGCCAGTTCTTGTCGGAGCACCTAGTCTGGAAGGGCCTCACAGGTGCCAAGCCGTGAAGGCCTTCATAGGCCATGAGCAGGAACTTGAATTGTACCTAGAAACGAATTGGCAGCCCTTTATAGGGCTTGGCATATCGGTGTTCTGTGCGCTGAGTGCAAACACCCCCCACCCCCCCCGAAGATATTGTCTTCACCGACCATTAGAAGTTGCCTCTCCGTGTCTTTAACAGTTGACTCTCTTGGTGTTTCAGATTTGCTCGGGACAGTCTCCGTATGCCAGCGGGAAGGGTCAGTATGGGGGGCTGGGCCCCTCAGGGTCCCCCTTCGCAACCCCAGGCGAGGGTCCCCGTCATTCCCTGCACCCACATTCCTCCCGTGCCTCTCGTTCTCAACGCACCACCAGTGAGGACATGACCAGTGATGAGGAGCGCATGGTGATCTGTGAGGAGGAAGGGGACGATGATGTCATTGGTGAGGACCACACACCTGAACTGCTTCTGCACTTTTGACCTTAAATCAGAAGTCGGGTAGCTGCCTCCTGCAGGTCAAGGAGAGTCAAAGGAAAGAAACAGAAGCCGGCGACATTTTGAGAGAGGTTTTCAATCGTTTGAAGAAATACACCTTCAATATTTCTTAAACGCCCCTTTAAATTCCCCATACACAATACAGGTAGTCTACAACTTACGACAGTTCACTTAGCGACTGAAGTTCCGACAGACCCCAAAAAGGGTACAATCCAGATTCAAAGAACTAGGTAGCTGCAATTTATAATGTTGTTTTTTTAACCAGAAATTAGCGCTTATTTCTGATTTTTGGCAAAAGGCAACAATAGTAATAGCAATAGCAGACTTATATACCGCTTCATAGAGCTTTCAGCCCTCTCTAAGTGGTTTTACAGAGTCAGCATATCGCCCCCACAGTCTGGGTCCTCATTTCACCCACCTCGGAAGGATGGAAGGCTGAGTCAACCTTGAGCTGGTGAGATTAGAACCGCTGAACTGCAGATAACAGTCAGCTGAAGTGGCCCGCAGTACTGCACCCTAACCACTGCGCCACCTCGGCTCTTGTGCCGAGGGCTGTTGTGAATGATGGGTTTCCTTAGCAACCACAAATTCACTTCACCACCGTGTTGATTCATTGAATGACCACTGCAAAAATGTCATCAAACGGGGTCGGTTGTATGATAAAATCCACTTAACTGACACGATTTGCGATTTATTATGGTCATAAATTGAAGATTATTTTCATCCAAAGATTTAACTGTACTTTTTAATTTTATCTATTCTGATGAGACTCTGAGGGCAATTAAAGGGATTCTTAGGGCTCCAATCCCTTTGCCTGCTTTATATTACGAGTAGCTGATTTCTGAAAAATGGCTCTCCAGAAGCTAAAAATCTAATTCTGCCAAGTAGAGAGACGAACAGAGGGTGAGATCAGGGAGAGAGGTAAAATAAATACTGGTGGATAGAAGATGTTAGCGCCCCCTTGGATTGCCTTGGCTACATAGTTTTGACATTTGCAAACGATAGCTAGAAATTAAAAGGTGCTTCTTTTTTTAGCACCAAGATCCTCTGTGAACATTTTCATCTTGTTAACACTCTTAATACGTGAACCACTTTAAAGAGCTGGTTTGCTTGAGCAACTTTTTAACCATGATCTGGATGACTGAGAATCTCCACAGGTGTCTGAATGCAGCATTTCAAAACTAGATGCTGGGCAGTTAGGAGCCAGGCATTTCTGCTTCCCCTCTGCCTTTACAACGGTTTCTTCTGCCCGTAGTTATTTGCCGACTGTCACCTTCATTTCCTGCGTTTAATCGGTTCTTTGATCCAGTCCGTTCCGCTGAGTACCTGAAATCCTCCTTTAGAAAAACCTAAGATTCCTAATACCGTGTTTCCCTGAAAATCCGACCTACCCCAAAAGTAACTCCTAGCTTGATTTGTTTAAACGTGCACCAGGGCTGGGTTCCGGCAGTCACTACTGCTGGTTCACTTGTGGGTGCACCGCCCTGTGCATGCGCAATGCAATTAAAATTCCTCTGTGCATGTGCAGAAGCAAAAAAACCAAGGTGGCGGTGCCATAGGAGAACCAGTTCAGGGGCATGGCAGGCCTGGGTCGCTGCCAGTTCTAGTGACCCAGGCCGCCAAACCACTAGCAGTTCAGCCGAACTGGGCCGAACTGGTAGGAACCCACCACTGGCATGCACCCCATATAAGTCCTACCCTCAAAATAAGCCCTAATTAAGACCCCTCCCACTCCAGGGTGCACGGGTAAAAATTAAGCTTGGGGGGGGATGGAGCTGCCCTTCGAACAGTTGCAGCGAGACCTTGCGTACCTCGGCCCATTTCTTCTGCAGCCGGCAAGGCTTTCCTGCAGTCCTCTGTAGCCGATAACAGATCTCCAGCTCCATCTGGAGCTCTGTTATCGGCTGCAGAGGCCTTCGCTGGCTGAAGAAGTTCCTGAAAGCATCTGACAGTGACAAGGAGGCCAGGGACGAGGCACGCAAGTGAGGTGAGTCGGGGGCTGACATCCCCCTCCTCCTGAAAATAAAACCTAGTGCCTTTTTTGGTGGCAAAAAAATATATAAGACAGGGTATTATTTTCCGGGAAACACGGTATGTGCCCTGGGACACGCATGCTGCCCTCCCCAATCCCTGTTCTATTGAGCTTGCCTTTGCAGTCAGCAGATCTGCAGTAACACTATCTCCTGGCAGCCACCCTCTCTGCCTCTCATCCTGGAGAGTTTTCATAGGGGAAGTGAGCTGGGGAGACGGTGTCTTGCTGACTCATTGCTTTCCTCCCGCAGCTGAAGATGGGTTCAACCCAGCTGACGTCGACTTGAAGTGCAAAGAGCGAGTGACGGACAGCGATAGCGAAGGATCCTTAGGGGATGAACCTGACACCAAGGTGCGTGAGGGGCAAGATTCAGGCTTAGCGCAGAAGCTTTTAAGTGCACCGATAAGTACAGAAATCCGTCCCAGCTCCTACCCACCAGGCAGTTTTGAAAGCAGGCAAATGCAAGTAGATAAATGGGTACCATGCAAGTAGATTAATGGGTACCAAATGGGAAAATAAGAGGGACTTGAAAGGAGCCCCCTCGGATTTCCCGGGGGCAACGGTGATGTCACTGGCTAATCCTTTCAACCCAGAAGCGCATTGGGAGATGCGCCCCACATGAACGTAGTAGTAATAGTACAGTAGCAGCAGCAGCAGTAGTAATAGTAAAACAGAAATGGGGAGGGGTCACAACTCGGGGGCATGAAAAGGCCATTCTGACGAGTTCTATTTGAGCCTCTCTCTGTTTGGGAACATATCACCTTATATTAACCCGCGTGTCGTTCTCGTGCATCTGATAGATTGAAGCTGGAGAAAGACTTGCCCCCAATTCATCTCGGTAGCACTAGCGCTTAGACTTATATACCGCTTCACAGGGCTTCGCTGCCCTCTCTAAGCGGTTTACCAAGTCAGCCTATGTCCCCCAGTAATCTGGGTCGTCCTTTTACCGACCTCAGAAGGATGGAAGGCTGAGTCAAATTGAGCCAGTCAGAATCGAACTGCCGGCAGTCAGCAGAATTAGCTTGCAATACTCCATTCTAACCACTGGGCCGTGATGAGACTCAAGCTGGGACCTGATCAGTTTCAAAGCTGGTCTTTGTCAGGCAGAACATCATGGAAAGGATTTTCCCTGTTTTTAAGAGCGTTCCCCTTTGCTTGTAGGACTTTGGACGGAAGCTCTTCGCCCCGGTGATCCGGTCAGCAGCCCTGCCTCCTTCTTCTGCCGCCTTCGCCCCATGTCGCCCACCCCCTCCTCTGGACTTGGAGCCACCCCCACCGCCCCCACCCCTACCGCCCCCTCACAGTCACGAGGAGCAGCCCCCACCCAAACCTTACAGTTCCTTCCAGATGTCCCCCAGCACCTTCAAGTCCCAAGACTCGCACGGAGCGCTCCGTCCCCACAACACCCCAACCAAGCGCTTGGAGGCCCGCTTTGACCCAGCGGCTGCCCCCTACAGGCGGAAGAGAGTGGACAGCGCGGGCGGTCCCCAGGGGCCCCCTGAGGCCGGAACAACTCCCCTCTCTGTCCCCGCCTACTCCGTCATCTCTCCGCCCAGCGGGGCGATGCAGACGCTGGTGCTTCCGGATTCGACCCGCTTGTCCACTGGCACCGTGCTGGTGACCGCCCCATCCCTCAGCACCCCGAGCATGGGGGTGATCGGCTACAGCGGATCGCCCAGCTTGGTCCGGACTGCCTCCACCGTGGTCACCAACGTGGTCAAGCCCGTTAGCAGCACTCCTGTACCTATTGCCAGCAAACCTTTCCTGCGGGCGACGGGGGAGGCGCTGCCGCTGGTCAGCCCCCCGCCGTCCGACGGCAATGCGAAGGCCGAAGGGATTTCCGTCGGCCGGCTCGGTTTGCTCTACACCGATAAAAAGACGCCGCAGGCCTCTGCCATGGCTGGGATCCAAGCCACCTCTCCTCACTTAGTCGCTGGACCGCTTCTGGGCCAAAGCTTGGCTGCGGTGGGGAAGTGCCCTCCCACCCAAGGAAGTGTCGTGACCAATCTCCTGGTAGGAACCCAAGGTTACAGCCAAGCCAGCGGTGCCGGAGGAGCTGGCGTCCCCGTGACTGTTTTGCCAACTGGGGCCATTGCCCAGCAGCCTTCTGTCCAGTTCATCACCCAGAATCCCTCCGGACAGAATGGGCCGGTGCCACTTAGCATCCTGCAGCCCCAAGGCATTTTTTCGGGCGCAGCAGGAAAAGCTGGGAGCATCACTCAGGTTCAGTACATCCTACCTACCTTGCCTCAGCAGCTGCAGGTGGCTGGGGGGAAGATTCCAGCAGCAGCAGGCACACCCACGGCTGCCAGCATTCACTTCACCCTGCCTCCCCCCAATGGGAAAGTCATCACTGCCCCCCAAGCCATCCCCATCATCCAGCCCGCCCCGGGAAGCAACAGCAACAGTGTTACCGTCATGTCCTCGGCACCCAAAGGTAAGCTTGAGACCAGAGATGGTCCAATCTCTCTGACTTTCAAGTCTTGTGGACTTCAGTTCTCAGAATTCGCCAGCCATGGCTGGCTGAGGGATTCTGGGAATTGAAGTCCATATGTACTTGAGAGACCGCCTGCTGCCAATTACCTCCAATAGACCGATTAGATCCCACAGATTAGGCCTCCTCCGAATTCCATCCGCCGGCCAATGCCGACTGGCGACTACCCGGAGGAGAGCCTTCTCTGTGGCTGCTCCGACCCTCTGGAACAAGCTCCCCGTGGAGATTCGAACCCTCACCACCCTCCAGGCCTTCCGCAAAGCCCTTAAAACCTGGCTGTTCCGACAGGCCTGGGGCTAAAGAGCTGTTGCCCCCCGTCTCGAATGGTATGACTGTTGTGTGTTTTTAAATTATGTATTATTATGTTTCGTCTTTTTATTTTCTGTCTATACCCCCCTTCCCTGATTTGAATTGTGAGCCGCCCTGAGTCCCCTTTGGGGAAAAGGGCGGCATATAAATGAAATAAAATCAATCAATCAAAATCAAATATGTGTTAAAATTGCCAAGTTGGACACCCCTGAATATTCTGGACCTTTTCAAGGAACTAAAGCTTGGGCAGCTTTTTTTGGGGACTAGACCAGGGGTCGGCAACCTTAAACACTCAAAGAGCCCCAAAATGGGGCGGAATTCACTTAACAAATACCCTGCTTAGCCACAAGAATTTTCAGCCCAATTGTGGTACGTCCAGGCCTTCCCCTGTACTTTTAGAAGGGATTCACTTGAAATTGTAAGTTGAGGACTGCCCATACAACTGTAGCCTCATCATCATTTCAGCTGCAATTACGTAACTGGCGGTTCATGGGCCAGATGGAGTCCAGTGACATTTCTTTGACCCCGGGCAGCCTCCACCGAAGGTTGCGCACAGAGTTCCTTCCAAGCAAAATATTTTAATGCTTTGAACTCTTGAAGGCTGTGAAATAACTTCATTCTGCCAGATCTTTTAGTTTGTCCATCTTGGGACTAACTTTTTTTTTGGGTGGTGTATTGTTTTTAACCATCTTATTTTTAAATTTGTTTAAATTTGTCTTTACACTGTGGTATCCCGCCCAGAGTGCAAATTGGAGTGTGTTAAAAGGAAAAAAAAATCCGGTAAAATAAATATGTTTCTCCCTCTCTTTCTCCCTTCTCCCCACAGTTCAGTCCGTGTCCCCTGTACAGGCGCAATCTCCCAGCAATTCAGCCCACCTGGTGTCTGGGCAGGTGATGCCCCCCGCAGGGCTACAGGTGCAAGGCAAAGTCTTGGTGCCTATGGCAGCCTCCCAGGTGACAGTAAGGACCACCTCAGCCGCCCAGCTGCCTCTGGTTACTCCGCCTTTCCCTGTCCCGGTGCAAAATGGAAGTCAGCCAGCCAGCAAGGTCAGTATCTGCAAAACAGGATGAGGTAAGGAGGGAGAAGAGGCAGCGTGGAAGAAAGGGAGTGATGAGTTGTTGAATTTCATTTTTGGAAATGTATTTCTATGCAACAACTACAGTCGTGTTCAGCCAGTGGATGGCAGTGTTTACAGATTTGGATCTGTGATATATAATCTAGGCTCTTTTGTTCTAAGAAGAGTTTCCTGTTTCAGTAAAAATAGTTCAGCAGTAAAACACATGGTGACTGTACACTTTGTTTGCTCTATGGTGCTTTATATAAACAGACTTTCTAATACGAATAAAGAGTTTTGTATACAGCAAACTATAGAAGTTGGAAGTGCAGGGCGGGCACAAATTGTTTGTTGTGCTGCATTTTAGACAGGTAGTATCTGAAGCACATTCCCTGTGCTAATAGGTAGGTGAGGGTCAGGTTCATGAGGGTAATAGAAAGCATAGGGGCAGTGAAAAAGAAATTCTCAATGATAAACACAGAGAACTGCAGCCTCAGAAACATATATGTAGTTCTCAACTTACAACCATAATTGATCCTGGAATTAAGAGTCATAGGTAATAAGCATTAACTGGGTCACTGCACAACTAAACCCATTTACAGTATTTTTTGTGACAGTCGCTAAGTGAACATCACAGTTATTAAACAAGTGCGTTTTCCTCAGTGGATGCTTTTTGGTGGAAACCAGAAATATTGGGGTGTTTGGGGGGGGGAAGGCATCCCTGTGTGTGTGTGGGTCTGTGTGTGTGTGTGTGTGTGTGTTCCAGCCTAACTCTGGAACGCCTGGGCCGTTAAGGAGAGCGAGTGCTGCGTCCTAGAGCGGCAATTGTTTGTGATGTCAGTTCCTTCGCAAGCTTCCTCTGGAAAGCCAGCCGTGACGTTCGCCCTCCAGTGGACCAATGGGGAAGTGCCTGATGGATTTGGGGCAAAGTGCCAGGATTGTAGACAGGGCGGGAAAGAGGAGCGCATGGGAGGGGGTAGGGAGAGGGCAGGAATGATGGGCATGGGAGTAGGGGGAAGAAAGGTCCCCTGTCAGACAAAACTTCGATGTCTGTAAATACCTGGGCAATGCCGGGTTATCAGCTAGTAAATGTTAAATATTGCACATCTATTCTGCAAAACTGGGATCTCAAAAGAAAAGAAAGCAAGGTTGAGTCTCCTCCCCCAGCCTGATGTTCTCCAGATGTATTAGCCTGCAAATCGACAAACATTTGGAAATTTCTCATATAGGGAAATCTGTATTCTTCATGACTGCTGTTAGAAGTCTGAGTGCCTCATTTTGCTTCGTTTGCTACTTTCTTTTTTAACAACAAATCTCTCAGCCTCTCTGGACTGTGAAACAGAGGAAAATGAGATTTAATAACAAAAACATCCCTTTGGTCCTATATCAGGTTTTGGAGGTTTTGCTTCTCCAAAGTCCCAATTCTTCAGCAGGTCTGAAAAAGTGAAGGCTTTCATATGCCCAAAGGAGCCTATAGTCTTGGTGGCACAGTGGTTAGAATGCCCTTCTGCAGGATAATTCTGCCGACTGCCAGCAGTTCAATTCTGACCGGCTCAAGGTTGACTCAACCTTCCTTCCGAGATCGGTAGAATGAGGACCCAGATTGTTGGGGGCCATATCCCCTGACTCTGTAAACTGCTTAAAGCACCATGAAGCAGTATAGAAGTCTTAAGTGCTATTGCTAAAGAGAGCCACCATCCCACTTTGCTGGTGATCACCATTTCCTGCCCGCGCGTACTTCCTCTCTTGTCTTCCCTGTTGTAGTAAAGCCTGAAATCCTACGTTGTGCCCCGTGCAACAGACTCCGTCGTCTGTTTCCAATTGTACTTGAATACTATTGCTTGCTAAATTTATTTACCGCAACAGGACAGATTTGGTAAATGACGTTGAGTCTGAATCTGGTTTTGCTGAATAGCAACAACAACAACAACAATAATAATAATTTTGCACCTGGGCTTCACCTCCAGCCTAAACCTCCTGCTGTTCCTCTTGGCTCCCTATGCCAATAGAGTCTTTCTGCCCTTTCAGATTATTCAGCTCACTCCAGTGCCAGTTGTCCAGCCTCAGTCCTCTTCCCAGAGCAGTGCCACCTTGGTGCCCCCACTTAGCCCTGCTGCGCTCCAGGGCACCATGGCCACCGCTGTCATTGGTTCCCCGAGCCAGGCCCAGAAAGTCCTGTTGCCCTCCTCCTCAACCAGGTAGGAATATGCCGTGTTGGTTTGTAGCACTGGATCTTCAAGGCATGGGGAATATATGTGCCTGAAGCCACTGTCATAAAATAACCCTCCCTTCCTGTCTCTCTGTGTCTCTGCCTCTGTCTCTCTCTGTCTCTCTCCCTCTGTCTCTCTCCCTCTGTCTCTCTCTGTGTCTCTGCCTCTCTGCCTCCCTCCCTGTCTGTCTGTCTCCCTCTGTCTTTCTCTCTGTATGTCTCTCTCTGTCTCTCTCTGTCTCTGTCTCTCTCTCTGTCTCTCTCTGTGTCTTTCTGTCTGTCTCTGTCTCTATCTCTACCTGTCTCTGTCTCTCTCCCTCTCTCTTCCTCCCTCCCTCTCTCTCCCTCTCTTCCTTTGCCTCCAGGATCACCTATGTGCAATCAGCAGCTGGACATGCTCTCTCCCTGGGCACCTCAACTTCTCATTCTCAACCCAGCATCCCCCCGGCTGCTCCTACCACCACCTACGTCCAGTCCCCAGTGGGGCCTGCCCCCATGGCACTGGGTTTCACAGCTATTGGGCCACTGCTCTCAGGTAAGGCCGGGGAGGCAGCTGTGGGGGAAAAGCAAGCATAATGCCAAGCTCACAGACTGCTTGGCTACACTGGAGGAAAGGCCTGAAGACACAACATGGAGGAAACCAACCTCCAAGGACAAGGATCCGAAACCTGCATTTGGTCTGTTTCCTTCAGGTCATAATCCTGTGCTGGCTTCAGGACAAGTGGGGGTGTCCCCACTTCAGAGCCCTCAACTCCCAGTTTCCGGTGCCGGTCAAGGGCAGGTCATCACTGCTGTCTACCCCACCCCCACAGGGACCAGTCCTGTCCAGTCCGCTAGTCACAGCGTGGTCTACTCAGTGGCTGCCACGGGCACTACCACGGTCTCCTCTCCCACAGCCATTCTGCCCAAGGGGGGGAGTGCCAGCCAGAACGCCGGGATTTCCAACCACAGCCTGATTTCCACAGGTATGGGGTGCGCGATGGGGATCGGAGTCACAAGGGGAAAGGAAGCAGTGGGGAGGGGGGGTCGTCTCTCAGGGTTCCACCACAAAACCGCGTTCGACTAAAGGGCGCTCGACGAAACCGCGTAGCTGACGTCATCGCAATGCGGAGAAAAAAGCACGCTGTAAACGCTAAACCTAAAATTAACCCCTAAACCTAAACCTAACCCTAAACCTAACACTTAACCTAACGCTAAACCTAATCCTAACCCTTAACCTAACCCTAAACCTAACCCTAAACCTAACCCTAAACCTAACCCTTACCTTAACTTGAATCGGCTTGCTTTCAAAGCGCTATTTAAAGCGCCCTTCTTTCTCCGCGCTCGCTGTTGTCGCCCTGCTGATGATGTCAGTGACGCGGTTTAATCGGGCGCCCTTTAGTCGAGCGTGGTTTTGTCGTGCCACGGTCTCTCAAGAGAGGAAAGGAAGACAGCGACCCAAAAGAACCTTGTTCTGAAATGGCAGATGAAGCTCTCCCTCCTTTTTAGCTTTTGCTGGTCATGAAGAAAAGGAAAAAGGACGACATGTTCTTACTAACTCCAAGGTTAACATCACACCAACTCTCAAGTAAACACTGAGCTGAGCTTGCGCAGTGGTTAGAGTGCCGTCCTGCAGGCTACTTCTGCCCTCTGCCTGCAATTTGGCAGTTCGAATCTCACCAGTCTGAAGGTTGACTCAGCCTTCCGTCCTTCCGAGGTCGGTAGAATGAGGACCCAGATTGTTGGGGGCAAGAGGCTGACTCTGCAAACCGCTTAGGGAGGGCTGTACTGTGAAGCAGCTTGTAAGTCTAAGTGCTATTACTACTGCTAACTTAGCAACTGCAGTGATTCACAGCATCTGTGGCAAGAAAGGTGCTAAAATGGGGCAAAACTCACCTTAACAAGTGTCTTGCTTAGCGACAGAAACGTTGGGAGAGCGAGTACGTTCAGAGAAGCATAAGAGTGTTGTTGGAGAACGCACACACCAACATACAGAGACACTGCAGTTTAAATAGGCTTTTACTTTCGTGGAAATAGAGGTATCAGAGTCCATCAAACAGCCAAGTCATACACGGATAATTCAGTCAGTCATCAATGTCTTTCAGTTAAGGGATAATCAAGATAACATAGTCCAGTATCATATAATCAGTTCGGCATTCAAAGTTTGCTAACAGTTGCAAAACTTACAATAGCTCATGGCAATTCCAGCTCCCAAAAACACTCAGATCAGATCAGATCAGCCCAGCATCTAACGAACAGAGAGAGCTAACAGTCATTTTGGCTCCCTCTTATGGCCGATTGAGGAAACAGCAACCAATCACATTTTACAGTGTGATTTAAAGAAACAGGTATAGCATTGTTACATGATTTATATGTTGCCAACCCAACCGTTATATTATATTCCTAACAGAGGACTACCTGTATTGTAAGTAGGATGACTCTACTGAACCTATATTGCTCACGATCACCTTTTTCTGTTCTTCCCTCCCAGCCCCACAAGTGATCCCTTCCACGCCCACTCGGCCCCAGCGCCCGCCACTCAAGCCTCCCCAGAAAGTCAAAGCTGCCATTGCGAACATCCCCATTGGTTCTTACGAAGCCGTTGCCTCACCAGGCCCCGTCCGGCCTCCTGCGGGGCAGCCGCACGACTCTGGAGCATCAGCGCGATATCACCGGGAGACCGAACACTTAGAACGGCCTTCGCGGGAAGCAGGGCCCCAAGACACGCCCTCTTCCCCCGCCTGCCAGGGTCCTGCCGAAAAGAGTCCCGCCAAAGCTCAGGAGTTGAAGCGCGATTGCTGGGAGCCAATATCACCCCCAGCATCCCAGCCGTCGCAAGTAACTGAGATCCCGGCCGCAGAAGTTGCCTGGAGCCAGCGGGAGATGGCCGTGGGGTCCAGCGAAGAGGGTGCTGCCCGTGAGCCTCCACCACCCTCTCTGTTAGGCAGCAAAGGGACCGAAACGGTAAGAAAGCTGGCCGGCACCGCCTGGCCTCTCCCCCTCTTCCCATAAGTCATCTTTGCGACTTCTGGCTGCTACGATGCTACAATTGACCACACAGGGGAGCCAGTTGCTGGCACCCAAAATGCAATCAAGTGACCACTGGGAATGCTTTGCCACCATTGGAACTCTGGAACCAGGTCTACCTTCATGTTTGAACATTGGTGGCTTTTGGATTTGGATTGGATTTGGATTTATTTCATTTATATGCCGCCCTTTTCCCCGAAGGGGAATCAGGGCGGCTCACAATTCAATCAGGGAAGGGGGTACAGACAGGGGGATAAAAAGACGAGACATAACAATACAAAATTTAAAAACACACAACAACCATACCATTCGAGAAGGGGGGCAAAAACTCTTTAGCCCCAGGCCTGTCGGAACAGCCAGGTTTTAAGGGCTTTGCGGAAGGCCTGGAGGGTGGTGAGGGTTTGATTTGGGTGATGTGCTGCAGTCCAAATAAGCCTCCTCCCAATTCCTGCATTATCTTACCCCAGGGGCATCAAACTCAATTTCATTGAGGGCTGCATCAGTGGTTGACCTTGGGGGCCTGGGTGGGCTTGACACCACTCACTGGGCGTGGCTGAGTGGGTGGGCGTGGCGAGCTTGACACCACTCCCCAAACTGCTGGCATGTTTCCTCTTTGCACTGGGTAGTCCGGTCTGAAGCCACGCTGGCCCGATGTTGCCTCTTCGCATCGGGTAGACCGGGCTGAAGCCACGTAGGCCAACCCCTTACATTTTCTAAGGCGGCCCTGCTGGCTGGATCTGACCCCATTGTGGGCTGCATCTGGCGCATGGGCCTTGTGTATGTCACCCCTGCCTTTACCCGATGAACGAAGGCGAATATATATGTCCCAGGGTTATATAGGATCCAGTCTGGATCCCGGTGGCAGACCCAGATTGGATCCTGTCATACTCTGGTTCTTAAAAGAATCAAAGAGGATCCGCTTCCCGTTTGTGCCTCGCCCACTTGCCGCTGTGTTCCTCCTCGTAGCCGGAGTCCTCTCTCCCAAGCCGCTCACGAGACCTTCTGTCCTTGTCCTCCTCTTCCAGGCCCCCAAATTCCCCGGCTCCCCTGACTGGAGAACAGCCGGCCCAGAGGCTCGTCCTGAGGCTTCGGCTTCATCCGCCGCTCCCCCTTCCTCCTCTTCGCTGAGTCCGATGCCGTCAAACGCCGGGGAGGGCTCCCGAAGCGGCGCTGCCACTCTGCCCCCAGCAGCCGCCCCTACGACCGACGGCCTTGAGCCTAAGGAGGGTCCAGGTGGGAAGAAAGTGAAGGTCCGGCCTCCCCCCCTGAAGAAAACCTTCGATTCTGTTGACAAGTGAGTGACGGGGAGGCGAGCGGGGACAGTGTCTGTGGCCACAGTCCTAAAGATTCCCATTACTTTATTATTATTATTATTATTTTTTTGGGGGGAGCTTCTTTGTGACTTTCTCCTGGTGGTGATTTGCAGCTGTAGAGAAGGTGCAGCTCATCCAGCTGTGTTGTCTCTCCTCACTGGCCAGTCAGGCCAGGCTTGGTGGGGTTCTAAGAGTGCCTTCTGCTTAAATTCAAGTGACAGTGACCTTGGGGATGAACTGTGAGCGCCTGTTAAAAACTCTTCCTCGAATCCTCTATGGATGGTCCATAGTTCCCTCACTGGCCTTAGAAGCAGGGGTGCCCAAACTTGGCTGGCTGGGGAATTCTGGGAGTTGAAGTCCACAAGTCTCAAAAGTTCCCAAGTTTAGACACCCCTGCTTCGAGTCTCTTGCACAGCGCAAGACCAACAGAATATTTGCAAGACATGATCCCTTTTCATCAGAGAACAGGCCCAGGTGGGCTCAGAGGAAAGGCGAAGAGAGTCTGGGGGGGATATATAAAAACTTAGAGAGAGAGAGAATCATTCCTACATGTTAATTTATTTTTGTTTTGTTTATTTTTTATTTATTTTATGATTTGTATACCAACTTTCGTATTTTTGTAAATAACTCAAGGTGATGAATACACACAATACTCCTTCCTCCTCCTCCGCCTATTTTCCCCACAACCACCACCACCACCCTATGAGGTGGGTTGGACTGAGAAAGTGACTGGTTCTCATGGCTGAAGGCCGGACTAGAACTCACAATCTTCCGCTCTCTAGCCTGGTGCCTTAACCACTGGACTATTATTGCCTGGGCAACAACTTAGTACTGGAAGGTCCCTAACATGGGCAGTTTTTACATTGGTGCATAATTCGGCTGCATCCACAGGCTTTCTTGGAAGCGCCTTTTAACACGCTGAAACAAACTCCCCACTGTGTCCCAGGGGCCGTATTTCCTTGCAGAATAGAGGCTGTTACCCGTATAATAGCAATAGCACTTAAGACTTAAATACCGCTTTATAGCCCTCTCTAAGCGGTTTACAGAGTCAGCCTATTGCTCCTAACAGTTCGGGTCCTCATTTGACCCACCTTGGAAGGACGAAAGGCTGAGTCATCCTTGAGCCGGGTGAGATTCGAACTGCCCGATCTCAGGCAGCCGGCAGCCAGCAGAAGTAGCCTGCAGTACCGCACTCTCACCACTGCACCACCACGGCTCATAAGTTCTATTTAGAAAGGACGTTTCCCTAGAGGGATTCCTGGAGTGATTGGGCAGCACTGCCGCATGGGGGGCTGGCTTGGAAGCAGTAAGGGAGAGTCTATGGGAGAGGAGGCCGTCCGTCTGGCTTGCCTGACCCAGACCTCCTCCCTGCCCCCCTCCTCCTCCTCGCCCCAGCAGGGTTCTCTCCGAAGTGGATTTTGAGGAGCGCTTCGCCGAGCTGCCCGAGTTCAAGCCGGAAGAGGTCTTGCCTTCCCCTACGCTGCAGTCCCTTGCCACCTCTCCGCGGGCCATCCTGGGTAGCTACCGCAAGAAGCGCAAGAACTCCACCGGTGAGTGGGAAGGAGGCGGCCAGGGAAGCCCGTGAAGGTGGATGAGCCTTGGGAGAGAGGACAGATGTCTTTAGACCTGCGGCTGACAAGTTTCTAGGCAACTCTACAACGCGAGGACCTAGATTTACTGCAAAGTGATTTGAAAGTGTTTTTTTTAAAAAAAAAATACAACGTAGTGGAATGATTGAGTTAACCGGAAATAGACGGCTAAGTTTCTTGTTCACATGATTGGGGTAGTGCAGGAATTTGTTCACTTGTATTTGTATCTTGCCTTTATTATTTTTACAAATACCTTAAGGCAGTGAGCATCTCCAACACACCTTCCTACTCCCTATTTTCCCCACAACAATGACTCTGTGAGGTTGGATGAACGGAGAGGGAATGATTGGCACCGTGACCTGTCAAAACCGCGGTCCACTAAAGCGCGCCCGATTAAAGCGCGTACCTGACGTCGTCAGCAGCGCGACGGAAAAAATTAAAAATAAATTAAATTAAAATAAAATTAAAGCAAGCCGATTCACATAAAGGTAAGGGTTAGGGTTAGGGTTAGGTTTAGGGTTACGTTAAGCGTTAGGGTTTGGTTTAGAGTTAGGTTAAGGGTTAGCGTTAGGTTTAGCGTTAGGTTTAGCGTTAGGTTTAGGGTTAGGTTTGGGAGGGTTAGGGTAAGGTTTTCGCTTTAATTTTAAATTTACCGCTCACAGCACGATGTTTTCATCACGCTGTGATGACGTCATGTACGCGCTTTCATCGAGCGCGCTTTAGTCTACCGCGGTTTTGTGGTGGAACCGATTGGCACAAGGTCACCCAGTTAGTTTCCAGGCCTAAGGTTGGTCTAGAATTCACTGCCTCCTGGTGGTTGGCCCAAAGCCACCCAGTCATCCTAAGCCAGGACTAGAACTCACAATCTACTACTAATTTCTAGGCCACCATCTTAACCACTTCATCAAACTGGCTCTCCACTGAGAATGGGGAGGGCCTCGGGCAGCTTTTGGCACAGCATTTGGGACCAGGAAATACTCTCTCGTGCTTCTGGATCATTCTCCCTTTCTTTACTATCCCCATCCCCATCCCTCTTGTACGGCAATGTGAAAAACAAGCAGCACCAAAGTATGTTTCTAATGTGACAGATTTAATTTGAGTTTCGTGCGGATGGGGTAGGTTGCTGGAGTGCGAGCCTCTCTCTGTCTCTACCGCCTAACCTGGGGTTCTTTTTCCAGACCTTGACTCCTCCACGGAAGACCCCATCTCCCCCAAACGGAAGATGCGGCGTCGCTCCAGTTGCAGTTCGGAGCCCAACACTCCCAAGAGCGCCAAGTGTGAAGGGGACATCTTTACTTTTGACAAAACAGGTAGAGGGAAGCTGGAGGGAATCCCCTGCCCAAGGGGGAAGAAGGCGGCCAAGGGAGTGCCGTCTCCGCTCAATGAAGGAATTTATTTAAGAAAATGTGTAAGCCATCCCAGCAGCTTACAAGGATAATAGCCCAAGATAAGAAAAATAAAAAAACACCCCCATCCCCTGGCTACAATTGTCAAGAGTTTGTTGCAGAAATCAAATCCAGAAAGCACATACAGATAACTGATTCAGCAGGATTGATTAATTTCTCTTTATGTACATAATAACACATGAAGTAATAATATACAATACCAAGAGCTGGTTCACAGGCAGAGGAGAGGACATGGTTTCCAGCTTCAATTCAGAGAGCAGACTAGATTAGTTCTCTTGCACAGACTCCGAGCTACATAGGTAAGCCACGCCCAGGCTCTGAGCCGTCTGGCACAGCTCTCTGTCACCAAATAGTTCCCATTGGCTGACCCAGTTGCCATGCCTATACATTGGCTGACCTTGTTACCATGTCCTGTCCCAGCCAGTCCCCAATGGCTGCCCTGTTGCTGTGTCCTATTCCAGTTCATGAATATTCTGACAACAACAATCAAACAAAACACTTGATGGGCTCCATCCCATTCTCTGGTCCCCAGGCCCATTGGCAGAGCCCTGTCTTCAGGGCCTTTGGAAGGAGTGTCAAAGGGTGGTGGGGGGGGCAGTGTTATTTCCACAGGGAGGGTCCCCCTACAGAGAAGGCCCTTCTCCTTGGTGCTGCTGGATGGAGTTCCTTAGGAATTGGCAAGTGTACAGTCTCTACAGGCTCCTCCTCCTAGCAGCGTCCATCTCTCTGTAGGCACAGATACGGATGACGTCCTTGGGGAACTGGAGTATGAGAAGGTGCCCTACTCTTCACTCCGACGGACCCTGGATCAGCGGAGAGCTTTAGTCATGCAGCTCTTCCAGGATCATGGCTTCTTCCCTTCCGGTAGGAGTAATTTTTGTGGCTTTTGAGTCTCGATTCACCGCCTTTGCCCTGTTTGACTTCCAGCTGAATGGCTGTCTTGAGCATCCATGGGCTCGGGATTTCCTAGAGCAGGAGTATCAAACTCAGTTTCATTGAGGGCCGCATTTGAGTTGTGTTTGGCCGGGTTGGGGTAAGGTGGGGGGCAGGTGGCTGTGGCCATGGTGTGTATGGCTGGGGTAGGCATGGCCAGCTTGATGTCACTCGTGTTGGTGGCGCCTGCGGGCTGGGATCTGTCAGTGGGGGAAGCCAGATTCACTTAACAACCAGGTTAATAACTTAAGTTACTCAACTAACTCGACTGCAGTGATTCACTTAACTGCTGTGGTGAGAAAGGTTGTAAAATGGGGCAAAACTCACGTCACCACTGTCTTGCTTAGCAACAGAAATATTGGACTGAATTGTCGTAAGTCGAGCACCCCCTGTGCAGGGAGCTGCTCCCTTACCATTGTCTCACCTGTTCTGAATTTTATTGTGCTTCCCTGAGTTGTTGTTTTTTTCCCCCCTCTCCCCTTTCTCCAGCCCAAGCCACTGCAGCTTTCCAAGCCCGCTACTCGGACATTTTCCCCACCAAGGTCTGCTTACAACTGAAGATCCGGGAAGTGAGGCAGAAGATTATGCAGGCAGCCACTCCGACGGAGCAAGCCCCCAGCACGCCGGAACCCGGAGGCACCCCGGGCAGCATGGCGGGGGGCAGCAGCGCAGAGGGACAGCTGGCGGAGCTGGGCCTCCCGCAAGACTCCGCCCAGAGCACAGAGGCTGCCCCCCCAGCAGCCAGCCCTTCCGCCACAGCCACTGGCTGGGACTGTAGCCAGCAGTCTTCCCCAGGGACGGCCGGCAGCAGCACCGCTGCTCCCACCAGCAGCAGATGAAGAGCCACCCCCAACAGCAAGCGAGAAAAGCCGCCGCCTGGAGGGTGGGGGAGCCCCAGAGCTTTACCAGCCCCCCCGCCCTTGCCCTGCTCCTCACCGGTGCCCCTTCCTTTGCTAACCTCACCTGCTCTCTTCTGTGACTGTACGGGAGAAGCTTCCGCAACCTGTAGACACTGCCTGGGCTCCTTGCAGGCCTCTTCAGCCATTCTGATCCGACATGGATGGGCCCTCTGCACCTTCCCTCCTCCCAAAAGAACTCAAGCGGTGGTGCTGACCTATTGACCATTCCAGGACACAGGCCAGGAGACCTCTGAGGAGGGGGGGGGGAGGCTTCTGCCAGAAGGCTCTCCCAGGCGTACCAAACCCACCCCTGTAAAATGACAGACCTCGTGTTGATTTCCTCTCCCACCTCCCCCCCCCCACAACACACACACGTCATCTCCTTTGAATAATGTTATAAGTATTTGGAGATCCCACCTACTTGTTGCTTCTGTGTCAAGTCATGGGGCAGGGGGAGGGGAGGGGAGGTGGGGGGGAGGGGGAAAAAGGAGCCTTTTCCATCCATCCTTGCAGTGGGAAGAATGGAGGCTTGGGCCTCCCGGGACAGGTGATCGCTTTGGTCATTTCGGCAAGCTCGGGTCATTGGAGAAGCCAGAAGGAAAGAAAAGGAGGAGAGAGGAAAGTCGATCCAGGGCAAGGCTGGGCTCCCCGGAGTCTCGCCAAGAGCGCCTTGCAAAGAGAGGAACGAAGAGGGACTCTCGTGTGTGGACACAGCCTAAATCTGGGACGGGAGTTAAAAGTGGGGTCTTGGGAGAGAGGGAGCTGGCCTGGCGGGCTCCCCTCCCGAGTACGAGTGCCCTGGTGGCCACAGCCACATGTTGACCATGTGTAACCCCCTTCTGTATTGGGGTGGCCCCACCTCACATACTATTAAAGCTCTTTAACAATCTGGTTTGGTTGTAGGATTTCAGTTCGTGCTGAGAATTTCAGTTCCTTCGGCATTCTGCCTGCGTTTTCTCCGCAGTGACTCTTCCGTTCTGACCTCGGCTTCCCCAAAAAGCAGGAAGCAGAGCCTTGGTCCCAGCAAAACCCCTTTTATTAAATGTGAATTCCTCTCATTCACATTCAGCCAAGGCCTGGTAAGATAGTCTTTCAAAGGTGGATTTATGACCACAGACCTTATCTAGCTTGGAAAGCTGCCATGGAAATATTTTCCAAATGAGGCGCTGTGCAAGGAAAGCCTTGGCACAGAGTCTCTGAGATTCAGGGACAGATCTTCACACTCCTGAAACGAACGAGCGTCTCACTTAACAAGAGAAATGGGCTCAATTGTGTTCCTAACTCTATTCTATCTCTATTCCCCAAAAGTTCAACTGAGAAGGAGAAGGCAAATGTTACAAGGTCCTCCCAGCACAGCTATAAGCTTTGTACTCTGTCTATAAAAGCTGGCTAAAAAAACCCAACCCCCTACGTCGTCCCTCTCAGCTTCAGGAAGATAAAACTTAAGGAATTCAGAAAGGGAGCGACCAGGAAGCCATTTGCGGAGAGCAAGAACAGA
This sequence comes from Thamnophis elegans, assembly GCF_009769535.1. NCBI lineage: Eukaryota > Metazoa > Chordata > Lepidosauria > Squamata > Natricidae > Thamnophis > Thamnophis elegans. The sequence goes on from NC_045552.1 coordinate 5,489,015, forward strand.
TTTCTCCACAAATGTAAAGAACTTTGCATGCAAATTGCTGCTAATGTCTTCGGGGAAAACCTTATTTTTTTTTTTCTTTAAGCCAGGTGACCAGCCAAACGGGACAAATGACTCGCCCCCATTACGGGCATTAATTACCCTAGTCTGAAACTCAGCTAATAGGTAGAAAGAAACACAAACCTCTGCCCAGAAACTTCAAGTTATTTTTATTACTTTAAAAAAAAAAAAGACAGGTTCCCATTAACTTGTGCCAAAAAAATTTTTTTGGCAGCTCACGGTGCCAAACATTTCCCAAACCCCTTGCAAGAAAACGACCCACACGGAGGCTTATGGAGTTAGTAAAGGAGTACCCAGTTTCAAATGCCAGATGGGTGGGAAACTTGGCACTCTGGAGGAGGTTTTTTTCCAACCTTGGCAAGTTTTAAAGACAGGTGGACTCCCAATTCCCAGAATTCCCCAGCCAGCTGTGCTGGCTGGGGAATTCTGGGAGTTGGAGTCCACTTACCTTATAGTCAGCATGGTTGAAAACAGCCAATCTGCAACCAATCTGCAGCCAATCTGCAATCAATCTAGCTTCTAAGCCTCCGGCAGTCCCTCAAAACCAACGACAAGCCTCTTGGGTGTGTGATTGACGGGCATCCATCAAGGTGTTTGAGCATGGCATTCTCCCAGAAGGCAGAGCAGCAAGCGGTGCAGCCCGGGGCAGAGTCTGGCATAGCCGTTGCGGGTCAGGTGGAGGTAGTCGTACATATCATGGTGACTGATAGTCCCGTCTGAATGCACAAAACCCGGGTCGACATTGAGGAAGGAGGCATTGGGTAGCAGCGGCATCTTACTCTCCAGCAATTCGTTCACCCTCCTGTTCTTCTCGCGTAACGGGTTGGGGTTTTTGCCCCGTGGCAGCAAGCCCTGTGCAGGATACAGAAACCCCCCCCCACAATCTTAAAAGTCACAAAGGGTTTTGTGTCTAAACTGATGCAATGTGCGAACCGGCCACTAGCTGGGCTCCATGAACCTGGGAAAGCAGTCTTCATTTAGGACACACCGTCCTCGCTTAACGACCAAAGTCTCGACCCTTCTCCCCAGGACTACTTAAAGAATTGATTTTGGAGTTCTGATGGAGACACAGACATACTCAACTGGCTTCCGTTTGCAGTGTGGCTACAATTTTTTTCCAAATTTTTTGGCCAGTTTCTAGCATTTAATTCCATGTCCCATCAAAAAAAATAATAAATGCACCCATTGAAGAAAATAGCTTATTTTAACGACTGTGTTGTTTGCTTTATAACCACTGCAAAAGTGGCATGGTGACCCACTTAATGACAGCCATGGCTTAGAACTATAATACCAGGCTCAATTACGGCCATAAGTCAAAGACCACAGCTATAAGCTTCATAAATACACTATATTGCCAAAAGTATTCGCTCATCCATCCGAATAATCAGAATCAGGTGTTCCAATCACTTCCATGGCTACAGGTGTATATAAACTCAAGTACCTAGACATGCAGACTGTTTTTACAAACATTGGTGAAAAAATGGGTCGCTCTCAGGGACTCAGTGAATCCCAGCGTGGAACTGTGATAGGATGTCACCTGTGCAACAAATCCGGTCATGAAATTCCCTCGCTCCTAAATATCCCATCGTCAACTGTCAGCTGTATTATAAGAACGTGGAAGTGTTTGGGAACGACAGCAACTCAGCCACAAAGTTGTAGGCTACGTAAACTCCTCCAACATCAGTGTGCGACCTCACAAATGCGCTTCTGGAAGAATGGTTACAAATTCCCATAAACACACTCCTGAACCTTGTGGACAGCCTTCCCAGAAGAGTTGGAGCTGTTGTAGCTGCCATTGGTGGACCGACGTCATATTGAACCCTATGGATTAGGAATGGGAGGTCACCTACAGTAAGTTCATATGCGAGTAAAGGCAGGTGAGCGAATACTTTTGGCAATATAGTGTATGAAGACAGAAATATCTTGCAAGCCATATGATTCTAGTTTCTTTTGCCAATTAAATTCTGGCTTAATGTTATAGAGCAGCAGAGGGATGCAGTCTGGTTGAGAAGGTGGCATTTTTAAAAAAAGGCGTTTTCATCAGACTGAGCCGGGCTCGGAACTCACCAATACAACCACGCGGGCCTGCGGTTGTTGCTGATTGATGACGCGCACGATGGACTCTATGCCCGCAGCCACTTGCTCCGCAGTGTGTCCGTGGTTATTGGTGCCCACCCAGAGTACCACAATCTAAAAACGTTGGAAGAAGTGGGGGGAAAAGAATCATTGTTGATTGTATTGACTGCTTGGGCGAAAGGAAGTAATGAATGACGTTGGTGCTTATGCATAGCTACCCATTTAGCACCGTAGCACAGGAAATCTCTTGTGCCCAGGAAAAACCTGTGTTATAAAAAGTGGGCATTCTGGATCTTTAGTCTGAAAAGTAGCCTCAACGACTCTAAATTGAATGCTGCTCTGGGGGGGTGGGGGGGTGTATATTTTGAAGAATCTCTGCACAACCGAGAGAGCAGCTTTTCCCAACTTTGGCAACTTTTAAGATGTACGGACTTCAATTCCCAGAATTCCGCAGCCAGCCATAGAGAAGCACACTGCGGTAGAGGTGCTGTGTAGCATTTTTACAAGTAATACGTTTTTAAGAAATAGGTTTCGGGTCTTTAAACGTTCAATGAATCCCAGACAATCTCAGGCAGTTTGTTTCCCCTAATTATTAAGCGGAAGAATTAAAGGGGTTGGGGGAAACCTTAATTGGGATATTTTTCAGATTGTATAAACTCATGGGTTCCTTAGCTTGCCCTTCTCTTTAACTCCCATTTGATGCTTCCATTAAGAAAATAGTCTTTTCTGATGGAATACATTCTTTGTATTTCTGGCTGGCTGAATTTGGGCCAATCACCAGGAGACGGTGAGTTCCAGTTCCACCTTCGCCATGAAAGCTAGCTGGGTGAGTTTGGGCCAATCACCAGGAGACGGTGAGTTCCAGTTCCACCTTTGCCATGAAAATTAGCTCGGTGAATTTGGGCCAATCACCAGGTGACGGTGAATTCTAGTTCCGCCTTCACCATGAAAGCTAGCTGGGTGAATTTGGGCCAATCACCAGGAGAGGGTGAGTTCTAGTTCCTATTCACGCATGAAAACTGGCTGGGGAATTTGGGGCAATCACCAGGAGAGGGTGAGTTCTCGTTCCACCTTCGCCATGAAAGCCCACAGGGGGACTTTTGGCCCAACCCACCTCTCAGGATTGTTGGGGGGAAACAGAAAGAGGAAGGTGTGCTGAATATGTTCCCCGCCTCAACTATAAAACCAATAAAGGTGGTATATAAATAAATATACGGGGAGCTGGCCCGAGTAACGTTTTTCAGAACTGTTCGGGAGAGGATGCTGGGCTTGAGGCCTAGTTCATCAGCCGCCATCTTGTTACCTTTGGGCGGATGTGCTGCAGTTCTCCATTCTGCAGGCGCCAGAGCACGTGCTGGGTGGCATCGCCCCCGATGCCAAAGTTGAGGGCATGCAGCGGGGAGAAAAGCTCCCTCCAAATCTGGAGGGGAAGAGAAAGAAAGGCCAATGAGCAGATGATAAAACCGGGGGATCCATTTGGTGATTCCCCCCCCCCCCCGAAACTCTTTTTCCGAGACATTTTACCTCAAACTGGTGGAGCAGCTGCACCAGGGAGTCCCCAATGAAGACGACTTCAGGTTCCTTGTCTTTGCTGTCGGCAATGAAACGGTGGTGCTGCAGAAAGCGGACAAAATTGGTGAGTTTTTGAGAGGGGAAGCTGATGAGAGGCTACATTTCTGGAAGGGGGACCGGGGGTAGGGGGGAGACAGCAGAGGAATAGCCCAACAATTAGAATCCAAAGCAAAGTTCAGTGGATTGAGACAGGAGATTTCTGAGTGCTAACCCCAAGATTTCACACACACACGCACACACAGACATAGATAGATAGATAGATAGATAGATAGATAGGTAGGTAGGTAGGTAGGTAGGTAGGTAGGTAGGTAGGTAGGTAGGTAGGTAGGTAGGTAGGTAGGTAGATAGATAGATATAGATGATAGACAGACAGATAGATTAGATAGATATAGATTAGATAGATAGATAGATTAGATAGATAGATGATAGATAGATAGATAGATTAGATAGATTAGATAGATAGATTAGATAGATAGATGATAGACAGATAGATTAGATAGATAGATATAGATTAGATAGATAGATTAGATAGATAGATAGATAGATCTATCTGTCTTAGACAGATAGATTAGATAGATATAGATTAGATAGATAGACTAGATAGATAGATTAGATATATAGATTAGATAGATAGATTAGATAGATAGATGATAGACAGACAGATAGATTAGATAGATAGATGATAGACAGACAGATAGATTAGATAGATAGATGATAGACAGACAGATAGATTAGATAGATAGATAGATAGATAGATAGATAGATAGATAGATAGATAGATAGATAGATAGATAGATAGATAGATAGATAGATAGATAGATAGATAGATATAGATAGTCTCCTTTGGCTGTTTGTGGAAATTAGTGAATTGTGTCTCCAAGGGTAAAATGGCCACCATTTTTTCAATCTTTAAATCAAGGGTCTCCAAACCTGGCAACTTTTAAGACTCGTGGACTTCAACTCCCAGAATTCCCCAGCGAGCATGGGAGAGTAAACCCAGAGTTAAACAAATTGGTGGAACGACTTGCCTCCCAGAAGGGTGCTCCATTACTGGAGGTTTTTATGAAGCAATTGGGTGGCATGAAATGGTATAGGCCAGGTTGGACTAGAAGACTTCCGAAGAAAAGAATAGAATAACAGAGTTGGAGGTCTTCTAGTCCAACCCCCTGCTTAGGCAGGAAACTCTATACCATTTCAGACAAACAGTCTTCTTAAAAACTTCCAGTGCTGGAGCATTTACAACTTCTGGTGGCAAGCTGTTCCAATTGTTCTCACTGTCAGGAAATTTCTCCTTAGTTCTAGGTTGCTTCTCTCCTTGATTAGCTTCCATCCATTGCTTCCTGTCCTGCCTTCTGGTGCTTTGGAGAATAGCTTGACTCCCTCTTCTTTGTGGCAGCCCCTGAGATATATTTTTGTTGTTGTTGTTAGTTGTGAAGTCGTGTCCAACCCATCGTGACCCCATGGACAACGTTCCTCCAGGCCTTCCTGTCCTCTACCATCCTCTGGAGTCCTTTGAAGCTCGTGCCCACTGCTTCGGTGACTCCATCCAGCCACCTCCTTCTCTGTCGTCCCCTTCTTCTTTTGCCCTCCATCATTCCCAACATTCGGCTCTTCTCAGGGAGTCCTTCAGGGGTGGGTTGCTAACCCCGTTCCAACCGGTTCGGTTGGAACGGGGCCGGCGGCGTCCTCGTGCACGCGCGCAGTTCGCGCATGCGTCTTAGCACCTGCGCGATGCTCCAGCTGCTCGCGGAGCCTCGCGCAGGCGCTGTATGTGCCATCCAGCTGCTCGCAGAGCCTCGCGCAGGCGCTGTAGGTGCCATGCGCCTGCGTGAAAGCGCAGAAGCCTTCAAAGACCGGTAAGGAGCGCGGGTGGGCGTGTGGGCCCTTCGCCGTTCCTGGAGGTTACTTACTTCCACGTTCGCCGACCAACCGGTTTGCGGGGACCGCCGCGAACCGGTTGAAACCCACCCCTGGAGTCCTTCCTTCTCGTCATTAGGTGGCCAAAGTAGTTGAGTTTCATCATGTCCTTCTTTTCATTAAACTAGACATACCCAGTTCCTGCACCCGTTCTTCATACGTTTTAGCCTCCAGTCCCCTACTCCAGTGTTTTTCAACCACTGTGCCGCGGCACACTAGTGTGCTGTGACATAGTGTAAGGTGTGCCGTGGGAAAAACACCCGCCGGGTGTTTTTGCCTCGGGACATCTCCCGAAAGTTGCTTTCGGGACACAGGGATGCCTCTATTAAGTCCCTGCGGCCCCGCGTTTACTTTAAAAACGCGGGGACCGCCGGGAGGTAGCGCACGCAGGGACGTCACTGACGTCCCATGCGTGCGCCCATAGCAACAATCGCAGAGGATTCAAGAGAATTACTTTATATATAGTCAATATAGGCACAGAGTTAATTTTTTTTAACATTTTCTAATGGTGGTGTGCCTCGTGATTTTTTTCATGAAAAAAGTGTGCCTTTGCACAAAAAAGGTTGAAAAACACTGCCCTACTCATCTTCGTTGCTCTTCACTGCATTCTTTCTAGAGTCTCCGCATCTTTTTAAACATCGTGGCTAAGGTCCCTTCCAACTGTTACTTAACAGCATAAAAGGGGATCGTTCCAGAGAGGGGAGGGGGGTTCCCTCCACCCAAAGACCCTCTTTTCTGCTAGATCCCTGCGGCTCAGCAGGCAGCTCACCAAAGACATCCATCGCCCATCCCCTTGGACGTCGATGACCGGGGTCGGGGTGCTGGCGGGGTTTTTGTCACCATCACTCATGGTCCCTTGCAGATCCTAGGGAGACAAAGCAGAGAACAAGGGACTCGGTATCCCGCCCCGCACCTCCCCTGCACATCCCACAATGGACCCCCGATGGCTCCCTCTGCATCCAGAGGGCTAAAACCAAGGAAGAGCGCTAAGGACTACTACTCCTTCGTCCAGGAACAATACAGGCGGTGCCAGTCACCTCTCCTCCCTCGTCAATGGTTTCGTCCATTCATCCCCCCCCTCCGCCTTACAAAGCTTGGGCGGTACCATTCCTCAAAGAAGGGGGAAACGTAAACCTATTCTGTGGCAACCCCCTGTAGGCCTGTCTTTTTTTTTTTTTTTAATAGCGCTAGAGAGGTAACGGCGAAGCTGTCAGCCATTCCGATTTCCACCCCGGCGAAAGAAGAAGTTTATCTGCAGCGTTTTGATATTACAAAGCTTTGCACCAATTCCATCAACCCGGACAGTAGTGGATCAATGCATCAATGCATAGAAGGGAGGGGGGGGGAGACGCGGAGGATTGCACACACATACACACACACACCCCATCACATATAATCCTTGATATGCATCCTATGTTCCACTCTCTCTTTTAAAGCCTTCTAATTGATTAGTAATCACTTCCCTTTTCGGAGAGGAAATAAAAGTGGCCTTAATCCAATTCCTCCTCCCTGGGCACAATGGTTCATTCCCCCTGCAAGCTCTGCCTGCGGCAAACAGCCGGTACCATTCGAGAAAGGGGGGGGGGAGAAACTGCTCACGGTATTAATGGGGGGGGAAAATAATAATAATAATAATAATAATAATAATAATAATAATAATAATAATAATAATAATAATAATAATAAATAATAATAATAATAATCAACTGTGCTCCCCCAACCTTTTAAGCTGCCGGAGAAACTGCTCGGCTCGCCCGGTTTCAGCTCCGCTTTGGAAGCGGTTTCCTGACTGCCACCTGGACGGAACCACTTGACCTGGGAAGCCGGGGGGGGGAGAGGAGGAAGCTCGCTTTGTCTCTCCCACACCCTCCTGGGGAAGCAAATGGTATCGCCTACTCTAGTCCCATTCATTTTTCGCCTCTTGGCTCCGTCGACTGCTTGAGAGCATCCCCTGTGGAACTGCGGCCTGGGAATCATGCGCTCTGCACAGTCCTATTATCCCTTTTTAGCCAGTTGGGCATTTAGGCTAGATTCCCTCAGATTTACGGTCGAGTAGGCGTGCATCCCAGGGGGTCCCCAAACTTGGCAATTTGAAGACTTGTGGACTTCAACTCCCAGAATTCTCCAGCCAGCTGGAGTTGAAGTTCACAAGTCTTCAAAAGTTTGAAAACCTCTGATCTACTTGCTTTTCCCTTTGCCCTATGCTGGCTGGAGAATTCTGGGAGTTGAAGTCCACAAGTCTTCAGGTTGCCAAGTTTGGGGACCTCTGATTTACAATATCTATTTGCTTTTCCCTTTCCCCTATGCTGGCTCCAGGAAAGCTTCCAGAGCCTGGGGAGGGGGAAAATGGGACTTCTGGAATTTTCTTTTCTTTTGGGAGCGGGTATCAGAATTTCATTTTTAATGTGTGCCAGTGTGTTCGCAGAAGAAAATGTCAATAAAGGTTGTAAGATAAGCATTTCTTATAATTTGAGGCTTTAGATCTCTGCATTTCTTCCACAACATTTAAATGAAGACTGTTTTGCCTTGTTCCACATATAAATGTGCTATATGTTGTAGTTAAGTAGGAACTAATGCGGTAGTAATTGTTGCAGTCTCTCCATCAGCCACATGAGGGTCCCAGTTTTCTACAAATCTTCAAGCAAAAAGGATGGTTCCTAGCTCGGCACTAAAGGCAATTTTGGGGGAATAGCAGCTCACTTAAATTGGGGTCACAGCCCTATGAGAAGGTGACATTTGCCAGCTAAGGGGGGAAATCTATCATGGGATAGCTGCACAATATGTTGCAGAAACAGATGTAGTAAGAGAAATCTGATTATGGAAATTAGACCAAAAATTCATAGACAGGTTAAATAAATTTGTGACTAGAAGAGGGTTTATACATGATTAAATGTAAAATGGTTTTATCAATGCCATGTATTATTTAAATAATACATTCACAGCTATCATTCATATCCTCAAAGGTATTTGTAGGTGTTTATCCAAGTGATATGCTTAATTTCTCATTTCCCAGAATTCTGCTACCTTTAACATGGAGCTGAAAGTTTTCACATAACAAAGTATTTGGAGTGCACAATGTAAGGATATTGGGTTTAAAACCTAAATGGCCCCAATTAAAGAATTCTTTGTAAAACATGATCGAATTCTAAAAGTCTTTGAAAACTGCAACCGTTTGATAAAAGACAGTCGACGCTCCAGCAATACTTCTCAACGTTTTATTGGCAGCAAACTTTTGGGCCACGAATTCAACGCACGTCTCTTCTCCTGAATCAATCATGTGCAAGATCCCGTAAGTGGATCAAATTCTTAGCGTGTCCTAAACCTGGTTTGGCTTATCAATCATCTCTCTCTGATTTGAGAAAACGATGGGAAACACCCTTTTCAAAAAGAAATGCAAACAAACTTGGCTACTAAAAGCAAACTTCCTGTTGTCTAAACTATAACAATGGTTCAAGTCAAAACAAACTCGGCCTTCCATCGGGGCACAGAACTAGTTAAAAAGGAATCGGCGGTGTTAAAGGATCTGGACTTGGGGCATTACACCAATAAAAGGTACCAGCAATTGCAAGAATTCAGTTGCAGGTAGAATGAAAAACAAGCTAAGGCTGCAACCCGAAGTAGAAGCCACCTCTCTTTCTCAAAGACTCCCAATCAGAAGACTAACTGGGCAGGGAGATGGAGCCCATTTGGCCGATGCTCAAAGACACCGAAGGGGAGCCGTTGGCCTGGTGGAGGTGGCTTGGCTGCTGGGGGTTTTCTGAGACTTGCTGAACAGACTGGCTAGGCGCTGGTTTGGATGCCAGGCGGTCGGGCTCTGCTTCGGTTGAATCTAAAAAGAACAGAGGAAGCCTGTTAGATCATTGACACTACATGCCATCGAGCTCCTATTGCAGAGGTGGGTTCCTACCAGTTTGCACCAGTTCGGTAGAACCGGTTCGTCAAATCTACCGAACCGGTTCGTCAAATCTACCGAACCGGTTCGTCAAATCTACCGAACCGGTTAGAAGAGTTTCCACCAGTGGACCCGGAAAGCAGGCCACACCTACAGAAGAGGTTCCAAATTTTTTTGAAACCCACCACTGACACACACACACAGACACACACTCACACACAAACAGACTCACACAGAGAGAGAAAGAGAAAGAAAGAAAGAAGAGAAAAAAAGAAAGAAAAAGTGAGAGATGAAAGAAAAAAAGGAAAAAGGGACAGAGAGACAAAAGGAAGGAAAGAGAGAAAGAGAGCGAGAGGGAGAGAGAGAGAGAAAACACATGGCCGGCAAGCCACTCCTACCAGGTCACATGGCTGGCAAGCCACTCCCACAAAGGAGGCCACACCCACAGAGTAGGTTCGAAAAATTTTTGAAACCCACCACTGTCCTATTGCCTCCTATATCACAATTACACGGACACCCATCCAGACATAGATTTTGGCAAAAGACTAGCTGTCAGAAACCCAATTCGAATGGTGCGGGAGTATAAATGGATTTCCAGAAAAATGGCTGATTGCAGGAACCATTTGCGCTTTGGTTTGAGATGCAGTTCCATATCAATGATGGGTTGGGTGTGGATAATTATTGTTCCACCTTGACTGGGTTACCAGTGTCATACGGTGCTTGGTTGTTTTTAAATGTAAGAGCTTTGGTGAGGCAGTGCCTTGAATGCAATACTGCAGGTCAACTCTGCCCATAGCCAGGAGTTCGAACCTGACAGGCTCAAGGTTGACTCAGCCTTCCATCACTCTGAGGTTGGTAAAATTGTTGGGGGCAGGATGCTGATTCTGTAAACTGCTTAAAGTAAAGGCAAAGGTTCCCCCTGCACATATGTGCTAGTTATTCCCAACTCGAGGGGGCGGGGCTCATCTCCGTTTCAAAGCTGAAGAGCCAACGCTGTCCGAAGACGTCTCCGTAGTCACGTGGCCAGCATAACTCCATGCCGAAGGCACATGGAACACTATTGCCTTCCCACCAAAGGTGGTTCCTATTTTTGTACTTGCATTTTTATGTGCTTTTGAATTGCTAGGTTGGCAGAAGCTGGGACAAGTCACGGGAGCTCACTCCATTAGGCAGCGCTAGGGATTCGAACTGCCAAACTGCTGATCTTTCTGATCGACAAGCTCGGCGCCTGAGCCACTTAGAGAGGGCTATAAAGCACTATGAAGCGGTATAGAAGTCTTAGTGCTATGGCTATTGATCTCTCTACTTGCTCCACAGGCTTTCTGAGCAACTGCAAAGATCTCTACATAAAACATCCACTGGGTATTAGGGACCACACTTCTCACCATCTCAACCTCTGCCGTACTGGTGGGGTGATGGGAGTTGCTTTATGTGCTTAATGCACGTAGCGGCAGCATTAACCTAATGTAAAATAATGAACTTCTGAGCACCTGCAGAAGAAGTCTAACCTTTTTCATCCTTGCTGCCAGGCACCTTACGGCTGTTGTCGGGCTCTTCTTCTTTGGGCCTCTTGCTGGAACACTTTCCTTCTTGGCACTGCTGGGGTTGGCACTGCGGAGACATCTGCCCTGGGAGAAGCACGGGGTCTGGGAAGGAGGGATGAGCTAGAAGGCAGGGGCCGGGGTTCAGCAGAGACAAACCGGGAGGGAGCATGTGCAGATCCATCCCAACGGGGGAGCCTGCTTGGAAGGGCATGGTGACCGAGACATCCATGGGCGAGACACAGAAAGGCATCAGCGGCGGATGGCCAGGAGCGGAGCCAGAGGGAGCAAGGACTTCAACGCTGGTCTCGGAAATCCAGCCGGTCTCCATGCTTTGGGGCAAGCAGACAGTCTTTTGCATGGAGCCCGAGGTACTGTGGTAAGTTCTCAAGTTTGGGGCGAAATGATAGTGGCTGTAACTGGACGCCGCACTGAGGCTTGGTTTGACGGGCTGGATGCTGGAAACCATGAGAGAGGTGGCTACCTGAGCCCCTCGAGTTGGAGCGACCGAGAACAGCCGGACGTTTTTGTATTGCTGGGGGTGAGGGCTACCATGGAAGAGTGGAAAGAAGAAGGGCCCTGGAACTGGTTCGGGGTGGGCACTGACCGATTCTGGGGGTACGTGGGCTCGCTTCAAGGCTAGGTCCCTAGAGGCCTTGAGACCCTGAGGAACATAAGGAGGCAGGAAGTACGAGGGATGTGGCTGGAAAGGGCTGGGAATGGCAGGGTTGGGAATGGCTTCCATAGGGTGGGAGAAGCTCGGGGGCCCCATGAGGGCAGAGATGGTGTTGGCAGGGGGCAGGAGGCCTGAAGGGGAAAGCATGGGGCTAGACTGGGGGGCATTTCTTAACACCATCAAGGCTTCGGCGGCCTCTTTCTGGAGCTGTTGTTCAGAAAGGGGCGAGAAGAAAAAACCTCGGGTGGGCCAGACTGAAAGATGAGCAGAAGAATTGGGCTGAAAGAGAGCAGGACAGACAATTAACCTCACAATCAACAAAGAGACATCAGCAGGACCCAAATTCTATTTTCAATTCAGGATAACAAGAGTTGGAAGGGGCCTTGGAGGTCTTCCAGTCCAACCTGCTGCTGAAGCAGGAGACTTCCATATCAGGGGTGAAATGCTCCCGGTTCGGACTGGCTCACCCGAACAAGTAGTTCCAACGATCAGCTGATCGTCACACAGCTGATCATCCGGTAGCATTTTTTTTACTACCGGTTGGGGTGAACCAGTAGCTCTGACAATCAGCTGTGCAACGATCAGCTGTGCTGCGCGATTAGAAATCAAGCTGCAGCACAGCTGCCGGAACTACTGGTTCACCTGAAACGGTAGCTCCGTTGATCAGCTGTGTTGGTGCGCATGTGCACGAAGCTAAGCGGTAGCAGACTTCAGAGCATTTCACCCTTGTCCATACCATTCCGGATAAGTGGCTGTCCAATCTGTTTTTCCAGCAAATGAGGAAACCCTACGAGGGCAGGATAAACATAGCCTCTCCTAACTCATCCTAAGATAACAGAGCCAGATGTTCTGGCAAAATATACAAGGCCCTGGGCTTTTTCTAGCTTTAGTTTCGATCAAGCCCAAGGCTGGCTTAGGAGGTAGCAGGTGACTTGGGTTCTTCTTTTATAGAACTTTCAATTCAAGTGGAATAAAGATGACATGTTGCTTGCTTATGTAAGTACCCGATGCGGAAACACTGTCCCAGAAATTAGTCATTTGACCACCTGCCGGTGACAAAGAGCAAAATTGTTTGTTTTCATTAATCCTTTTATGGATAACTTTTAGGCTGCCTTATCCCCCGGCTAGGCATTCTGTTTTATTCATTTTGCTCAATCCGTGCGTTCTGTAAGTTATTGTACATTATTGCATCGTCTGCAGATTCTTGCAAGGATCTGTGCTAAACAGGAAGCAAACCCGCAGAGAATGCCTGGCTTCCTGCAATCTACTTTAACCCTACAGCCACAGTAACAACTTAATTGCTGTGCCTATATACAGGGCGGGGCATAACCTTTTCCTAGGGGGTCACAGCAACACTTGTAATAACAACACAAATAATTCATACACCATTCGAAAGCCCATCAAAAACTGAGTTTATTGACACGATTTAATAGTCAGTATGATTATCAGTAACCCAATCCGGATGACGTTTCAATTTGTTTGCAATCCATTTTCGATTGATAAACGTCGCTCCAGCATCGCGAGCCTCTCGAAAGGCAATGCATTTTATTCTGTCAATGATCCTTTGTTCTTCCGAATCGAATTTTCCAGCCATTCTTAAAGCAAATTTAACATTTAATAGCTCATTCAATTCAGTTTTTTATGGGCTTTAAAATGAGGTGTCGCGGAAGTTGTAAACTGCTGTCGATCTTGCTGTGACCCCCTAGGAAAAGGTTATGCCCCGCCCTGTAAACGGCCATGCCCAAAACAAATATTCCATATGAATGGCTTAATGGATTGGCCCAGCTCCCAAGATCTGTTAAAATGGGACTAGCTTCCCACAACATGGCAAACCACAAACCAGAGGTGCCTGTGGCTAGCCACAATGATTAAAGCTGCGTCACATGTTGCAATGTGCATTTTGCCATTTGAGCCTCCTGCAAATGCCTATGCCACAGAGGGCCTGGGTAGTTTAGCTTAGCCTTGCGTGCTGGCTGAATTCAGCCAGTGGGTTATTTGGAAAGAATATGTTTATCTATTCAAAAGTAGCACTGAAGTGGGAAGTCTTGCACTTCTCTATGACAATACAGGTAGTCCTCATCTCGCAACCACATTTGAGACCACAACTTCTTGGAAATGAAAAATGATATACTTATGCTTTAATTGAAGAAGTTGAATGATGATATAACTATGCTGTGAAATAATCTAACAATGATACAATGAAAAATTAATATAAGGTCTGGTGATATAATGTATAATGTTAAGAACATATTATAATGATATTTCGCTACTGATAAACAATTTTAATAAGGGAACAATTGAAAACTGGTATATATATACAGTGACGTTTTGTTGAAAAATGAAGGAATAAGATCTCTGTTTGAAGGTATGAAATACAAGGACAATAATGAACATAAGTATATTTTCTGGAAAAAAAAATACTAATGTTAACTGAATATATATTGTAGAATGAAAATGAGGCTTTTAGTTATACTAGATGAAAAGTTTGAGATGGTAAATATTATTCAAGGATGTGGATGTTAAAACACTTGTAACCAAACGACATGCTGCATGTGATGATGGTTTTTTTTTCGTGTTTTTTTTTAATTTTATTTTATTGTGGTGTCTATTAAATATATAACAGAGAGATACGGTGTGTGTGTGTGGGGGGGAAACGTAGTTGGGATGGATTGCCACAGGTAGGGGAATAAGAAACGATACTAAATTATAATCTATTAAATGAAACAATGAATGTATAAGAAGGAAGCAATGCAGTTGTTAAGTGAGTGACAGCCAATAGATCTTTTTTGCTGCAGTCGTTAAATGAATCTAGCTTCCCCATTGGCGTTGCGTGTGGAAAACAACCACTGGGACTGGGAATGTCGCCAATGACCATCATGCAACCCCAGGATGCTGCAACTGCCATAAATACATGGGGGTTGCCATGTGCCTGAATCAGTCATGTGACCATGGGACACTGAGATGGTCATAACAGGGAGGGACCGGTTGTAAGTCCCTTTTTATCCAGCGGTTGCAAGTTGAGGACTACTTGCATCCCACTCCTAAAGATAGAGGTTCCCCTCACACATCTGTGCAAGTCGTTCCTGACTCTAGGGGGTGGTGCTCATCTCCGTTTCAAAGCTGAAGAGCCAGCGCTGTCCGAAGACATCTCCGTGGTCATGTGGCCAGCATGACTAAACACCGAAGGCTCACAGAATGCTGTTCCCTTCCCACCAAAGGGGGTCCCTATTTATCTACTTGCATTTTTATATGCTTTCGAACTGCTAGGTTGACAGAATCTGGGACAAGTAACGGGAGCTCACTCAGTTAGGCGGCACTAGGGATTCGAACAGCCGACCTTCTGATCGACAAGCTCAGCGTCTTAGCCACTGAGCCACTGCGTCCCACTCCTATCAGCCACTAACTGGAAATGGCGAGATCAAGAAGCCCAACCAAATGAATCTGTTTATGAGCCTGTCCCCTTATGAGACCCACAGATGAAATAATTCTGTGCGTCTCTTTCACCGTTTCATCGCAACTTCCCTCCGGTTGGTTCCTTCTGAGGAGAGGAAACAGAATAACTCCAGTTCATGGCTGAACAAAGATGAAATAAAATACCTGACCTCCCAGAGAAGGGGCCTTGGAACGTCGGCTCAAATCCATGTTGCCACTGATGGGGTTCAGGGCCATGCGGCTGGAAAAAGAGAAAGTGAGAGAGAAAGTGGTCTGTTTGTAACATTCTTTGGTGGCAGCTGGTCTCCCACTTGCCTTCTGTCCTTAGTAAAACACAAAGTGTTGAGGGGGAAGAGACTACTACAGCTGTCATTCTTCCAAGTTCTCCTTACATATACACCCACAGCTTGCTGTTTGGAGTAAATGTTTGTCAGTATAGACATCTGTCCCTGTACTCAGATCAGAAAATAAAAGATACCACATCAGAAAATACAAGATACTGACTTTAAGTTGGCTATTTCGTTCACTGAAGTATTTTTTCCTCCCAGGACGTGGGGCTTAGCCTTACACAGATCTTAAAGACTGTTGGCAAAATCATTATTCCAACAGTTTTGTTTTCTGTTTATCCAATGAATCCATTCTGTCTCTTGTATCTGGTTCATGATTTTGACTGCATGCTCCCACTACATTCTTCTAGTGGAAGAGTTCCATCCAACTAGAACTAACAAGTTCCAACTAACTAACTAGTTTGAGCATTTTCTTTACCAACATAACATGGTACTTTAAAAAGTGTTAATTTTCTCTGCATTATTTCACACATTTCTATAATAAAACCTAGCTTGTTTTTAATGTGTGTTTATTTGTATCTAGGCTCTAGTGTAGCCCCTATAATTATATTATTTCACTTGGTTCACATGGAATGAAGAATCAGGGTTGGGTATCGTTTTAAATAATTCTGCCAGAATTTCTTTTTATCACTCTTTTCATTAAAAAACCTTCTTTCTCAAAACTGCAGGAATCCAGTATTTAAAACTTCCCATAGTTCATCCAACTGGCATAGCTTAAATGGCTTCTTGTAAATATATTCCTATAAACCAATTCACTTCATTTCTCCCTCAAGATAATCTTGACTCCTGTTGAGTTTTATTGTTAATTTATTTAGAATGTTTTCATGGCTGCCCAACTCAAATGCGACTCTGGGTGGCATGCAAAAATATCATTAAACTAAAACACAGAAGAAAAATAACACGCCCCATTAAAGGCAAACGAAAACAATTAAATGGCAATCAGGATGAAACAATCGGCTAATAAATAAACCACCACTATTAAATCGCAATCAGGATTAAATAACTCCAACTGGAAGCTCTACTCGTCCTGACCCAAGTGCCAGGAAAAAAGCCAGGCCTGAAATGCCTTTCTAGAAGCCTGCAAGGTCAGGATTCAGGGCCCATCTTTCATCCCATGGATTTAGGGCTCAATCCAGCTTGATATTTGCAAAGGTACTTTTCAGCTTTCCAATCTTGTTCACAGTCTTGGGATTCCCTGATGGATTTCCTCCCGTCCAAGTGATAACCAGATTGGACTCTGCTTGGCATCTCTGAAAACACCCAGGATCAGCCTCTGAAGTCTCTGCCCAATTTTCTCTGCACGGAAATGCTGAAAAAGACCACTGTGGCGGGATCCAATCTGAATCGGTCACTGGGACCAGAGGTTGATTCTTCTGAGCTTTCGGACTCGTGCTGGAGCCCATCCTCAGGGATCTTCTCTCTCTACAAAAGGTGTCACTTTGAGGAGAAAGAGACTGGCCGGGAGATGAATAGTTGTCTGCCACATGCATTCATCTCCACCCCCTGCCTTCTGTCCCCAGAGTTAGGGTGGGGCTTCGCTAGCAGCGGTGGCTCTTCTGTCCCAAGGACCAGCCCATGGATGTCCACTGCTCCTCTCCTCTGCCTTCTGCACATCCGTGTGTCAGGCACTGGACCCATCTGTTCCTCCTCTTCCTCATCAGTCATCTCCAGACCTGGGGGGGTGTTAACTCTCCATCTGAGGGCTGACCGCCATCTGAGACTCTGCCTGCCTCTCTCTCTCTCTCCCTGATAGCTCCATTCCCTCTTCCTTCTCGGAGATCTCAGGTTGCCTTGATGCTGACCCTGACTCCCACGCCTTCTCCTCCTCCTCTGATTTGACTACTGGAGGGGCCAGCGGCCTAAAGGCCACAATGGTTTTCAGGACAAATCCAAAAGCTTGGAAGAATAAACTTCTGGTCCCAATGACCAACTTGCATTGGATCTTGCAACATTATCCTGGACAGTCCCAAAGGTTCTTTTTCAAGAGGCAACCTGTTTTTTTTCTTTGAAGACGTTTTCCTTCTCATCCAAGAGATTTCTTCAGCTCTAACTTTAGCTCTGACTGAAGAAGTTTCTTGAATGAGAAGCCAAACGTCTTCAAATAAAAAGCAGGAAGTCCAAGTTGCCTTTTGAAAAAGCACCTTTGGTACAACCATGACCTGGATGGCTGAAAATCTCCCTAGGCATTTCTCCTGCGACAGGTATATTTTGCTTTCCTTCACAAGCCCAGTCTACCTGGATAGGTCAGTAGGTGGAGGTAGGCACCAGGGGACACCAGGCACCGGATGAAACATCTGCCCTGGAGCAGGCAGGTAACTCTCTGGTGTGTATAAAGCTTCATTTCCATGGCAACCTGCAGGGGAAAAAAGAAAGACAACTTTCTTTGGCTGTGGCTGTTGTCAAGCCTGAGTAGGAAAGCCAATAAGAGGCTTGCCGTATAAAAATATTATAAGCTTTTTATTATGTGATTTATAAACATGATTATATATTGTATATGCAGCCCAAGATAATTCTTCTTCATTCCATACAGCCCAGGCAAGCCAAAAGGTTGGGACCAGGGGTGAAATTCAACAGGTTCTGACCGGATCTGGAGAACCGGTAGCAGAAATTTTGAGTAGTTCGGAGAACCAGCAAATATCACCTCTGGCTGGCCCCTGCAGTGGAGAGGGAATGGGGATTTTACAGTATCCTTCCCCCAGGAGTGGGGAGTCAATGGAGATTTTGAAGTATCCTTCCCCTGCAGTGGAGAGGGAATGGAGATTTTGCAGTATCCTTCCCCTGCAGTGGAGAGGGAGTGGGGATTTTACAGTATCCTTCCCCCAGGAGTGGGGAGGAAATGGAGATTTTGCAGTATCCTTCCCCTGTCACGCCCACCAAGAACCGGTAGTAAAAAAATTTTTGAATATCACCACTGGTTGGGACACTCATGTTAGCTTCATGACTAAAATAACAGGTTACCTACCTTCCATACACGGAAGATTGAAGGAATGCTCCGGAGGCAGGAAAGGGGAGAAAGAGCTTGGGGGCATTGCAAGGGGAGGTGGGAACCAAGAAGGAGGGCCATGATGTCCTCCCAGGCCCCACGGCAGCTCGGTCACTTTTGAACAAGGAGATAGAGGTAACCAGGAATTTTCCTGAAGGACAACGTATAATATAATTTAGTAGAAGAAACATATTGTAAATACTACACTGCTAAATATCTTACACGTTATTCTGTGGTGTCAATGAATTTCTCCTCCCCACCCCAGGGTCTAATTTATTTGCAGGAAAGGATGTAATTTTTAAAAATAATTCTTTATGTTTGTTTGTTTTTTAATTTTAGGGAAGCTTACTTAGAGCCAAAAAACATGTTAATGAGTTATCCTTGGAAAATCACTATTGTATGTAGACTATTCATTACAGAGGTATTTGTCTTAGGCTCTTAGGAACACAGAAAGAAAGCATTGCCAATTAGGAAATCCTGTTTTCGTTTGTCAGAACTAATGGCTGCATGGTGATTGCTGATAAAATATTGAAAGTAAATTATTTCCCTACAAGGTGTCGCAGTGGTTAGGGTGCAGCACTGCAGGCCACTTCAGCTGACTGTTATCTGCAGTTCAGCGGTTCTAATCTCACTGGCTCAGGTTTGACTCAGCCTTCCACCCTTCCGAGGTGGGTGAAATGAGGATCCAGACTGTGGGGGCGATATGCTGACTCTGTAAACCGCTTAGAGAGGGCTGAAAGCCCTATGAAGCGGTATATAAGTCTAACTGCTATTGCTATTGCTAAAATACAAAAATAGGCATTTCTTGTTTATGTATTTATGTAACCAATTTCGTTGCATTTATTTCGTACAATGACAAAGACTCTACAATACTATTTATGTTTGAACAATATAATGAGGATTATAAAAATAATAAAAATAATAGAAAGATTAGAAGTTCACAGATGTTAGGCATTTTTTAAAATGCACGTTTAAATAATATGAGGATTAAATTGGTTCATATATAATAGAGAAATGTTTAGATTGAACAAGACATATAGAGATGAAGATAGAGACAAAGATGAGAAGTTAGGCATTTTTTGTTTATGTATGTTTGAACAATATAATGAGGATTACCTAAATTTGATAAATGTGATAGAGATTACTAATACTGTTATTGTGAATTGGAAGAATATGAAAAAGGGGATAAGAATTCAAGCACAAAAGAGGAGAAGAGATGACGTTAGGCATTCTCATTTTATGTATGTTTAAATAATATAACGAGGATTATATAAATTAGATAAATGCGATAGAGATTATTAACGATGTTAGCATGAAGTGGATCAATATGAATGATACATAATCAAATTTGTTCATATATAATAGAGAAATGTTTAGATGAAGACAGAGACAAAGATGAGGAGTTAGGCAATTTTGTTAATTTATGTTTGAACAATATAATGATTACTTAAATTTGATAAATATGAGAGAGATGACTAATAATGTTATTGCGAATTGGATTAACATGAATGATACCCAGAACCAACTCTGTTCACACACAATATGGGTATATAATGTATTTCCTACAAAATATGAAGAGTTTCCACGTAAAAATCCTCAACTTACGACCACAATTGAGGCCAACGTTTCTGTTATTAAGAGAGTCATTTGTCAGGTGAATTTTGCCTCATTTTATGACTTTTCTTACCACAGTTGTTAAGCGAATCACTGCAGTTGTTAAGTTAGTAACGAGGTTGTTAAATGAACCTGGCTTCCCCATTGATTTTGATTGTCAGGTCACAAAAAGGGATCACGTGACCCCTGAGACACTGCATCCGCCGAGGTGGCGCAGTGGTTAAATGCAGCACTGCAGGCTACTTCAGCTGACTGCAGTTCTGCAGTTCGGCTGTTCAAATCTCACCGGCTCAGGGTTGACTCAGCCTTCCATCCTTCCGAGGTGAGTAAAATGAGGACCCGGATTGTTGTTGGGGGCGATATGCTGACTCTGTAAACCGCTTAGAGAGGGCTGAAAGCCCTATGAAGCGGTATATAAGTCTAACTGCTATTGCTATTGCTATAAATATGAGCCAGTGGTCAAGTGTCTGAAGTTTGATCATGTCACTATGGGGATGCTGCAACAGTGGTTAAGTGTGAAAAACGGTTGTAAGTCACTTTTTTCAGTGACGTAACCTCAAACAATCACTAATGATCTGTTGTTGAGGATTATCTGTACTATACTGGTCATAGAATAAATAGCGTTCCTTTTTTTTTGTTTCCTTTTTCGTGGATTTGTGAACTTTTTAAAAGGAATCTTATTTGGGGGGAAGTATGAGAGGTGAGGCGGAGCTACGTGGAATCTGCTATTAAAATGACTTCATCAATAAGGGCTCCTTTTCTCACCTTTCTTGCAGTTCTCCGCCTTTGTCTTCGCAGGAGCCCTGGCGTTCCCCGGAGTCCATCTTCGGACTCGTTCAACGGTTCTTCGTTTTCTTTCTTGTCTAGCCAGCCAAAGGGGAGAAGGGGTCCAGGGTGAGTTATTGTTGGGCCAATGGGCAAGATTGCCAGGCTGAACCATGTCAGGGTCCTCAGTAGTGATGCAACACATTTTCTTAGATCAGTGTTTCTCAGTCTCAGCCACTCTTAAGATGTGTGGACTTCAACTCCACAATAGAAGAGCCGAGGTGGCGCAGTGGTTAGGGTGCAGTACTGCAGGCCACTTTAGCTGACTGTGATCTGCAGCTCAGCGGTTCAAATCTCACCAGGCTCAAGGTCGACTCAGCCTTCCATCCTTCCGAGGTGGGTGAAATGAGGACTCGGACTGTGGGGGCAAGTTGCTGACTCAATTTGCTAAAAAAATTTGTAAACCGCTTAGGTTTAGCC
Organism: Thamnophis elegans; assembly: GCF_009769535.1. Lineage (NCBI taxonomy): Eukaryota > Metazoa > Chordata > Lepidosauria > Squamata > Natricidae > Thamnophis > Thamnophis elegans. The sequence continues at coordinate 5,510,367 of NC_045552.1, forward strand.
CTATGAAGCGGTATATAAGTCAAATAACTAACTAACTAACTAACTAACTAACTAACTAACTAACTAACTAACTAACTAACTAACTAACTAACTCCCCCCCAGCTGGGGAATTCTGGGAGTTGGAAGTCCACACATCTTAAAGTGGCTGAGACCGAGAAACACTTGTTCTAGAATCTAGATCAGGGGTGTCAAACTCGATTTCATTGCGGGCCGCATCAGGCTTGTTTGACCTCAGGGGGGCAGGGTGGGTGTGGTCAGGATGGGTGTGGCCACCTAGACGTCACTTGTGCTGGGGGTGCCTGTGGCAGCCCAGTGAAAAGAGGCTCCCAAGCTCTGTTTTCGGCTGTGACGGCTTCCTGCAACCCTCTGCCAGTGAAAATTGGCAGAGGCACCGCCGGCCAGCTGGTCCTTCACTGTTTCCAGGGCAGCCCTGTGGGCCAGATCTAAGCACTTCATAGACTTGATCCTGCCCGCTGGTCTTGTGTTTGACACCCCTGATCTAGATCATCTACTCATTGCTAAGCCATTGCAACCTTTTTTTTTTTTGTATCCCATCAGATGCTAAAAATGGTTTTACCTGTCCCTCCCCTGCATGGTTTAATCGCTTTCAGCGGTTTGGCCAAGGGGAGGAAGTTTGTTGGCCCACTGTCCTGAAGCTGTAGCAAACCACTGGGAAATTGCCGTTTCAGCTCCAGCTCCTGTTGTCTACGAAGAGCCACTTGGGCGGCCATGACCCGGCGTCTTTGCCTAGAGAAAACCCAATAGATAGACAGACAGACAGATAGATACAATACAATACAATAGCTGAGTTGGAAGGGACCTTGGAGGTCTTCTAGTCCAACCCCCTGCCTAGGCAGGAAGCCCTATACCGTTCCAGACAAATGGCTATCCAACATATTTTTAAAGACTTCCAGTGTTGGGGCATTCACAACTTCTGGAGGCAACTTCTGTTCCACTGATTAATTGTTCTAACTGTCAGGAAATTTCTCCTCAGTTCTAAGTTGCTTCTCTCCTTGATTAGTTCCCACCCATTGCTTCTTGTCCTGCCCTCAGGTACTTTGGAGAATAGTTTGACTCCCCCTTCTTTGTGGCAACCCCTGAGATATTGAAAGACTGCTATCATGTCTCCCCTAGTCCTTCTTTCTATTAAACTAGACATACCCAGTTCCTGCAACCGTTCCTCATGTTTTAGTCTCCAGTGCCCTAATAATCTTTGTTGCTCTTCTCTGTACTCTTTCTAGAGTCTCCACATCTTTTCTACATCGTGGCGACCAAAACTGAATACAATATTCCAAGTGTGGCCTTACCAAGGCATTAAAGTGGTATTTTATAAAGATAGCTAGAGATAGAGATAAATAGATAGATATAGATATTACACTCAAATAACAGAAGAAGTAAAGAGAAACCATCACAAAGCATTGTTTGCACTATTATTCTAATAATCCTTCCCCGTTGACTGCACAAGAATGGCCTGATTGTCTCCAAGCTCAATCAAGCAGTTCAATTGGACTTTATTGCCTCGATTTATAATTAACTTCAATGCTTAGAGAACAGGATTGATTGTAAATCGGGTACTAAGTACATTTCTGTACTTCCACAATTTCACTTCCCTCTCATGTTTGGCTGTCAATTAACCCAATGGGGCTACAGAGGCTTGTAACCTAGGAGTAGCTTCATGGATCTGCTTTGGGCTCTACAAGGGATGTGTAATTAACACAGGTAGTTCTTGACTTACAGCCGTTCATTTAGAGCCCATTTGAAGTTACATTGATCCTGAAAACAGTGATGGATGACTGACACGACCGTTGCAGCATCCCCAGGGTCACATGATCAAAATTTGAACCCTTGGCAACCGGCTCGTATTTATGATGGCTGCAACCTTTCCCGGGATCACGTGATCGCCTTTTGCAACTTTCTGACAAGTAAAGTCAACAGAGAAGCCCAATTCCCTTAACAACCATGCTGTGATTCACTTTACAACTGTGGGGAGGAAAGTCGTAAAATGGGGCCGAACTCACTTAGCAATTGACATGGTGAGCTCAATTGGGGCTGTAAGTCGAGGACTACCTGCAATGTCCCCCCATGTTGTTCAAATGATGGCTCAGTTGTTAGAATGCAGTAATGCAGGCAAATTCTGCCCATTGCCAGCAGTTTGAACCTGTCAAGATTGTGATTTAGCCTTCCATTCTTCCCAGATCGGTAAAATGAGGACCCAGGTTGTTGGGGGCAATATGCTGACTCTGTAAACCGCTCAGAGCATGCTGTAAAACACTGTGAAGCGGTATATAAATCTATATGCTACTGCTATCTTCCCTTGGCAAAAGCAAACAGCACTTGTAATTTAACACAATCTAGAGGGCCATCTTGTGTCTATCCCTGCTTTAAAAAATGCTTTTAAGATGCTAGCCTATAGTCTATTATATTTGTACACTTTTTTCTTTTTAAAAAAGGAGGAAGATATATGTTAAAATTAAATATATATATATATTGAAAAATAATTATAAATACCATCAACATAAAATGGAGCTTGCTAAGAGGCTGAAATACACCAAGCAAATGAGAGGAAGAATGCGAAGTAGAGGAGAGAGGTAAGGGAAGAAGAGAGGGATAGGAGATAGGGCAGGGGGGGAGAGGAGTAGAGAGAGAAGGAGTGGAAAGGGGAGAGAGGAGAAGGAGAGAGGAAGGGGAAGTAGAGAAGAGAAGGACGACAGAGGGAAGAAAGGAGGTAGGGAGGATGAGGAGAGAAGGAGAAGAAAGTGATGGATAGGGTATAAATATGTTGAATGCAGAGCAGAAGAGCCAATAATTGTTTTTGGGAATTGATAGTAAGACGAATTGATGTAAACATTTAACAATATAATATGATGCTGGCTATGTAATAGTATGCATGTGGTTATTTGTTATGAAAATGAAAAAATAAAAAACTTTATATATATATAAAAAAAGATGCTAGCCTATAGTTGTGTGTCTCCCATTAAAACTGTACACTTCCAAGGCTGTTTTTCATTTTCAGAGCAAGTTACTGGCCGAGAAGCTGTTAAATTCAACCAGAACCCACTGTTATTCGGAAAGAAAAGCAGTCATTATCCTCCTGAACATGTCTCCAAGCTACCAAATCCCTGCAAAGAGCAATTCAGTTCTTATTTACGCTTCCCACTTAGGCCCATCCGACGATGCCATCAGCCGCAGCGCATCTCCCAAGAACAGCAAAGCCCGGCATTTCATGTACACCATGTTCCCCCTCGTAGCTTACAGAATAAGGGCGCATTTGTCGCACTGGCAGTCCATGAACTGGCAACAGTTCTTGTGGCCTTTCAATGGCACCCTGAGGCCATGATTGCGGCAGCGGGCGCAGGTTGGCGAGCGCGCCGTGGTGGGAAGAAGGTAGTCATCTTGCGTGGCACCGTTCTCCATGGAGGAGTCTGAAAGGCTGCTCTGAACATTTGAGGCGCCGGCAGCATCCAGATCCTCATTGTCCCCCATAATGTGTGAACCTGAAAGAGAGAGAGGAAATAAACATACAGGGCCTTGCTCAGTCAGAGTGGATCCAAACACAGAGTTAATCGGCTATGATTTAGGAAATAGCATGTACAGGAAAATAAATGAGATCATTTTTTAAAGTGAGAATTTTGCAGAAAATTCTTTTCTAAATAAGCGAAATGTTGGCTTGAAGCCATAAAGATAACAATGGAGGCCAGGAATGACACTAGAATCTCTTCTGCAAAAAAGGGGGGTATTTATGGGAAAGCCTGGCCTGTTGATTGCCAGCATGAATTGCTTGGGGATATTTCCTATTTGCAAGATTCATGGACACCCCAAGAGTTGTTTTTGATATGACTGAAATGATCGTGCTGGAATTGGACAAGTCCATCAAAGTTAGGGGCAGCTATAATCAATGAAATCAAATGAAATAAACAAACTCCCGGGACAATAAACGTTTGACAAAGGGTGCAGACTAGACCCCAGCTGGCAATCTTAAGCATGTGGCATCTTCTAAAAGGACCTCAGGTCATTCAGATTGCAATCACGGCTTGACCTAAGCCACAGTTTGTTTAATCCTGGATTGTTGGCTGGCTGGCTTCCCCTATCCTGAAGCGTTAATAAACCATGGTTTGCAAAGGCGGCAGGTCTCACGGGAGATCAAAACCAGAGACCCCCCCCCCAAAGGCTTCACACAGTTTCACACCATGGGAATCAGGTGGGAATCAGGATCCCACAATAAGCAAGGATGCAACTGCACCCCAAGGTGCCCAGGTACCCCCAAATTTTTGGCTAGGAAAAAATAGATTTGCAGGGTGTTTTTTTTTTTAAGGCAACCAAGTCTTTTTTTAAAAAAGGGATTCTTTTAAACTTTTCAATCAGGAGGAAGAGGAGGAGGAGGAGGAGGAGGAAGAAGAGATTTAAACGGATCGACCTCAACCTGGGTAGTTATGTGAGGCAACCCAATCGATCTCTCGGAAGGAAGTCACTCCCCGGGACTAGGCAGTAAGGTGCCACTCAAATATTGCATCATAAGGGGCTATTCAGGCGGGGAGCGCCGAGACAAGAGAGGGACTTTTACCCAAGAATTAAATCTGCATTCCTGAAACCTCTCTACACCCCCCCCACTGCCCCCCCCCTTAAAACGGTCCCTTGCAACAGCTCGCCGCCAAGCGGCCAATCGCAGCTTTCCTAACGGCCTCCCCTGGAGAGGCGAGCCAATCAACGACGGCCTGTGATTTTCCCTCCACCCCAGCGCCCAATCAGAATCCTCCTGATTTGCCTTGTTTTTTTGATCGGGCACTTAAACTGTCGCTTTTTCAAGGCCGGGGAATACAAAAAGCCAATGGAGAGGGGCTCGCGCCGCGGGGGGGTGGGGGGGAGGGAGAGAGGGGCCGCCCAGACATTTGGGAAAGAGGGAGAGAGAGAGAGAGATAAACAGTTGGGCCGAACCATTGCAACATCATAGGGGGGAAGGAGCGTCAAAGAGAATCCAAAGAGGGGGTATCACCTCTTTTATATAAGGCAATAAAAAAGTTTTCTTAGAAGCATAATTCTGTCTGTCTGTCTGTCTGTCTGTCTGTCTATCTATCTATCTATCTATCTATCTATCTATCTATCTATCTATCTATCTATCTATCTATCCATCCATCCACCCACCCACCCACCCACCCACCCACCCACCCACCCATCCATCCATCCATCCATCCATCCATCCATCCATCCATCCATCCATCCATCCATCCATCCATCTATCTATCTATCTATCTATCTATATCATCTATCTATCTATCTATCTATCTATCTATCTATCTATCTATCTATCTATCTATCTATCCATCCATCCATCCATCCATCCATCCATCCATCCATCCATCTAAAGCAGACGTAAAGTGAGATTTGGACATTAAGTGTGAAACCTACTGGGTCAGGCTGGACAGCCTCTTAGAGCCCTTTACTTCTATATTAAAGCCACATAGGCAGAATTGCAGCTTGCAAAAGAACAGGAAGCCAGTGCCTAACCACAAGATGTCAGAAGTCCAAGGTTCAATTAAAGTTCGTTAACGACGCGTACTCCATAAACAAAAGGAGAAGTAAGTCCCCATCTCATAAGGTTTTCTCCTCAAGGTAACCACTAAGAAATGTGTGAAGTATTTCCGTGTTGCAATGCTTTTGGGAATGTATAAGAATGCGTGCTCCGATAATTAAGGTTGTTCAGAACTTGCAATGCTAAGCCATGGGCTGGCTTTCTGAACCTGGCTGCCATATAAACTTTTCCTGTATCCTGAGAAGTCTAAGCCTGTCATTTTCTGCAACACATCCATCCATCCATCCATCATCTATCTATCATCTATCTATCCATCTCTCATCTCTCTATCATGCCTAATATAGGCTATAATATATAAAGGAGCTACACACACACACACACACACACACACACACACACACACTGCTCCTTTATATATTATAGCCTGTATTATGCATGATACTATGTATGATGTGTGTTTTGCACAAACAATGCCACTGTGTTGCAGAAAATGACAGGCTTTAGACTTCTCGGGATACAGGAAAAGTTTATTTGGCAACCACGTTCAGAAAGTTAGTGAAATGGCTAACATTGCAAATTCTGAACAACCTTCATCATGAAAGCACACATTCTTATACATTCTCAAAGGCAGGGTAACACTTAACTCATTTCTTATTGGTTACCTTGAGGAGAAAGCTTTATAAGGAGATGTGGTCTTACTTCTCCTTTTGTCATAGGTACTGAGTAGGCGTCTCTAAGCGAACTTTAGCTAACCCTTGTGGTCTTGTGAGACTATTGAACCCTGGGGTTAGGCCCTTGCTTCCTGTTCTTTTGCAAGCTGCAACTCTGCCTATGTGGCTTTTTAATATAGAAGTAAAGGGGCCCCAAGAGGCTGTCCAGCCTGACCCAGTAGGTTTCACACTTAATGTCCAAATCTCACTTTATGTCCTACTTTAACTGAATTCTAAACACAGGGGGTTTAGATACACGCAATTAAGTAATCCAGGTTATAATTAATCAAGAATGGCGTATTGGAAAAATGCAGGTTACGCTAGAGCTGCCATATGTATATAAACTTCTGGAAGTGTTTCTCAAGTTTGGCAAACTTTTTAGATGGGTGGACTTCAACTCCCAAATTCCCCAGGCAGCGTTCTGGGTTGGGAATTCTGGGAGTTAAAGTCCACCTTTCTTAAAATTAACGTTGAGGGACCCTGCTCTAGAAAACCTTGATGGTACCCCAAGTTTGGCAGGGAACTAATAAGAACTTGATCTTTGCATTTACCTTTGCCTACTCAAAAATTTATTAAGGGTGGGGGTCAGTTTTGGGCTCAATTGTCATAATTCGAGAACTATGCTATCTGTAATGAATTCAGCTATTAGTTGTTCCTTTGCAAAAAAGCCATTTTTGACTCCCAAAAATGAGGTTGGTTGATAGCTGTAACATACAGTGTGTCTTCTTTCCTCTTTTGTTATTTTGTGCATTTAAAATTTTAACTGAGTCCATTTAAGCTCACGCCTATTGCTTCGGTGACTCCATCCAGTCACCTCATTCTCTGTCGCCACCTCATTCTCTGTTCCCATCTTTTACGTTTTTGGCTGCAGTCCCATCTGCGGTGATCTTGGAGCCCAAGAAAATAAAATTGGTTGGGTTTGGGTTGGGTTTGCCCCAAAAGCTCTTTTTGCTGGAATATAAATAAGAAATAGAACATGCTCAGATAATCTCCCTGCAGAGCTCCCAAGAGAGTTACGCTTTCTGTTGCTGCTATGAATCAACCTGGTTCCTTTCAGCTGAGCTGGGAAACCTCTAGACTACTGAGTCACCAGTATGCAGGCATTCATTTCCCGAGCGGGAGGCATTTGTGGGTATTTATATTACCCTACCTGACATCACCCCAACTGCCAATCGCAGTTGGAGGCACGATTGGCCATGTTTAACACCTTGTGAATCCCCCCCCTCCATCCCTCCCAGCAGCTTACTTCAGCTGACTGCAGTCCTGCAGTTCGGCTGTTCAAATCTCACCGGCTCAGGGTTGACTCAGCCTTCCATCCTTCCGAGGTGGGTTAAATGAGGACCCGGATTGTTGTTGGGGGCAATATGCTGACTCTGTAAACCGCTTAGAGAGGGCTTTCATAACTCCTCTATGAAGCAGTATATAAGTCTAACTGCTATTGCTATTGCTAGCTTCAAGTTGTGCATGAAAAAAAACTATATTTACTTACTTACTTTACTCTATTGTCATTGTACGTATATGCACTGTTTACAGATACAACGAAATTCACATAACACCCAGAGACCAGGCCCAACACAGACAACAATCCCCAAATACACTCCCACCCACCAAAAAAATCCCGGCCCCTAAACCACCCAAACATTCACATAACAGATCAAGTAGTGCTGTCCAATAGCTCACTGATGGTGGCCCTTTAGTTCATTGTTGAGTGCAATTATAGCTCTGGGATAAAAGCTATACAGAAGACGTGTGGTCCAAGTTTTTTAAAAAAATATATTTTTATTCTTTTTAAACAAAACAACACATACAAAACAAAGCAAGAGAAGAACAAAGAACAACTTTCGTCCACTTCATCAGGCATGTCGTTTGTGCATCAATTCTTAAGCTTAGGATTAATATCACTGGTTTACATTAAACATAACTGGATATTTTGCTGTCATTGAGCATTATGTGTTCAGATTACCATTAATATTCTTTCATTTGTAACAATCCTTGTTTGGTTAAATTCATAATTATCTATCAAATAACAACGAATCTTTAAAGTATTATAGTATCACCTATCTCTAAGAAGTAAAAGCGAATAGTAAAACAAAGAATTTCCATTCGTTTATAATATACATTCATATTTTCAATTGACCATAATGTCACCAATCATCCAGAGTTCCAAGAATAGTTTTCCATTATTAATTATTAATCCATATAATGGTTAAGTATTTCAATTCATATATATCTCAATTGTTCATTACATCATCATTAATCCGTTTAACATACCAAGGTCTTTCTAATATAAAATGGTCACTACATACAATTATACCAAAAGTATTCAAATCATCCCACACTTATACATGAAGATCATTATTGTCCTTTATTTATCATGTGAATAGTACACTATATCATAATAAGAAAAAAAAACTATTACTACATAAGTAAACAGTTTCATTCCCAGGTTTTTTTAATCTATTGATAAAACAAGTCCCATACTTTATAGTATTGCTCATCCTCTCATTCTCTAATTTCAAATGTAAGCTTACTCATTTCGGCACATTCCATTATTTTCCAAATAGTTTCCTCCTGTGATGGTACTTTCTCGTTTTTTTCCAATTTTTGGCAAATACAATTCTAGCGTGTGGTCCAAGTTTTAATTGTTCTGTATCTTGTGCCAGAAGGCAACAGTCTAAAAAGATTGTACCATAATGTCATTATGGTACAATAAGAGCCAAGGTGGCACAGTGGTTAGAGTGCTGTACTGCAGCCACTTCAGCTGACTGTTATCTGCAGTTTGGCAGTTCTAATCTCACCGGCTCAGGGTTGACTCAGCCTTCCATCCTTCCGAGGTGGGTAAAATGAGGACCTGGATTGTTGGGGGCAATATGCTGACTCTGTAAACCGCTTAGAGAGGGCTGAAAGCCCTATGAAGTGGTATATAAGTCTAACTGCTATTGCTATTGCTATTGTAAACAGGATGGGAAGAGTCTCTTATGCAACTTCCTCAAACAGGGAGATGCAAAGATGTCATCCAGGACTGGGAGCTGGAGCCCGGTGATAAACTGGGCAGTTTTCATGATTATCTATTTTAATGATAGTCTTAGATAAAATATGCCTTTGTTTATGGAGACTCTCAGTCATCCAGGTCATGGTGGTCCCAAATGTGCTTTTTTTTCAGATTAAATACCTATAAATCCTTCCATTCCCCATCATCCAGCCAGACCTGAAGAACTTTCTTGGGATGAGAAGCGAAACGTCTTTCAAGGAAAAAACCAGAAAGACCAGTTACCCGTTGGAAAAAAAAAACACCTATGGGATATGGGAGCCCATGCATCCCTCTGTCATATGCTCCTGTCGATTATATTCGCACAAAAAAAAAGGGATGGCAATTTTGTAGAAGCCCGGACTTCCCTTTGCGTGCAAAGCACAGGACCAAAACAATCGGATTCGGGGATGCCCAGATTTCTCCATCCCGCAGTCTTCCGTTGACCCGTTTATGGTAGATGCTTAAACTCCCTTGCCGAGAAACCAGCCCATTTCGGGGAAGCGAAGAGACCCGACCCAGCCAGGCTTTGCTTTCGCTTTCGGCGGCTGCTTTATAAAAAAACTTCCCAGGCGAGCCCAGGAGCGGAGAGGGACCGCTGCAGGCTGCGAAGAGAGACGGAGGGCGACCCGCTGATTTCCTTTTCAAAGACGGTAGTGGGGAATGGGCGATGCTTTCCCCCAGCTTCCCCCGTAGCGGCGGGGGCTTTCTGGAGTTGGGGCTCCTACTCCGGCGAGGCTGGGTGGGTGGGTCCCCCTTGCTGGCTCTAGCCGAGCACGGGCAGGGGATCTAAGAAGCAGAGACTGCGAAACTGGGATGGGGAGTGAAGGGTTGGTGGGAGGGTCTGTTGGGATCCAGAAGGGTTTTTTGCCATCCGACAGGGGCAGATGAGAGGGTTGGGGGGGGGGGCTTCTGGGCAGAAATGCTTCTGGAGAAGCTGCAGGGTAGGTGGTCCCCTTTGGCCCATCCCTGCCTTCTGACAGGTGTGTCACCAAAGGCTGGGTTGGGTCTGGAGACCCCCTGCCTTTCAGCTGAGTGGCTTCTGGAGGTCTGGGGGGAAGGGATGGCTTGAGAAAGGATCTGGGATTACAAAGCCCATGTGCTCATTGACCTGGGATGGGCTTGATGTCACTGTGATGAACATGGGGGGGGGGGGAAGGGTCTTTTATAATTCTTTGGGAAGAAAGTTCCTGCAGCTGCCACATCTTCTCTGCAGCTGCATCTCCTCCAAAGCCAGGATGGAGGCTCCGGTGTGCCTGATTGAAAACACACCCAATGGCCTCCACGTTTCTCCGGAGGCCCTTCGGTTGCTCTCGGAAATCCGGCAGCCAGTGGTGGTGGTGTCCATCGTGGGACTGTATCGCACGGGCAAGTCCTACCTGATGAACAAGCTGGCTGGCAAAAATTCAGGTGAGGAGGATTGAGATGAGCCAGGGCGATATCCACAAGGTGAAACCCCTGGGTGGGAAAAGGAACACCCCCAAATCCAGGGTTTTCTGCTCTGAAGGGCAAGTGTGGAGTCCAGGACTGTAACTTTCCCCGAATGGTCACTAGGAATGATGATCATCCGGTGACAAGGAACCCTTTGGACCAATGTTAACTTGCAAAATCTTATCATAGTTTTTATGACTACTGTTGGCTCCATGGGGCAAACCAGATGGGGAATCAAATCTGCTAATCTACTGTATTGTAAAGCTGCCTTGACAGAATCTTGCCGGTATGAAAGTACAGTTCTCCACTCATCTACTTTACCACTGGAGAAACTAGGGAGGGTCTCTTCTGAGCCTCTTGCCTCTCCCACTATCCATCTGCAGGTCGAGCTGCCTCTTATTCAACCATTTTTTAGGCAGTGTCTCCAGGCCTAGATGCCCAAGGCCTTTCCCACATACCGTTACACAAACTTTAAACTGCTGATTTAATCAATGCATATTTATACTTTTGCTCCTGAGGTTTTTTTCTTTCTTTCTGAGAAATGTAGCCCCTTCCCTCTTTCTTTGAGGATTATTTCTTCGAGCATTTCCACTCACACCAGTAATACTATTATCAAATTTGCAGATGATACATCAGTGGTGGGACTCCTCTCTGGGGGTGGGGGTTGAGTCTGCCTATCGAGATGTGGTGGACCGGTTGCGACCACAGAGACATCTTTGGACAGTGCTGGCTCTTCGGCTTTGAAACGGAGCACCACCTCCTAGAGTCAGGAGTGATTGGCATATAGGTGCAAGGCAGTGGTGGGTTTCAAAAATTGTTTGAACCTACTCTGTGGGTGTGACCTGCTTTGTGGGAGTGGCTTGCCACCCATGTGACCGGATGGGAGTGGCTTGCCACCCATGTGACCGGATATGAAGATGCCGACAACACTTGTCAGAACCACCTTAAATTACCTCACACACAGCACTGGCATGCATAAGAATAGGATGTAAACTTGTTTTTTAAAAGGCATCTTTGGTTTGCGTTAAAACAACTTCAACACACGCAATGTTCTGATTGCACCACAAACGCAGTCGTCATCCTTACCTTTCACAGAGGCACTGAGTTTTATAAATAGGAGCATGATAGTGTAGAATAATCATATCCAAGGACCAGTGGTGGGTCCTTCTGTAGGTGTTGCCTGCTTTCCGGGTCCAGTGGTGGAACCTCTTCTAACCGGTTTGTTAGATTTGACGAACCGGCTCTACCGAATAGGTGCGAACTGGTAGGAACCCACCTATGGTGCAAGGGGAACCTTTACCTTTACCTATAGAAGAAATAGATCACCCATCCAGCCCTTGCTTATCAATGGAGACCAAGTGGAGCAAGTGGCCAGTTTTAAGTTTCTGGGTGTTGTCATAAAAGAGGAGCTGACTTGGGGTACCCACATTGCAGCACTGGTCAAAAGGGCCCAGCAGAAATTACACTACCTGGGACTTCTCAGGAAACAACAACTGAATGAAAAACTGCTGGTGACCTTCTACTGCACCATAGAGAATATTTTAACCTACTGCACCCGTGTATGATTTGCCAATTGCACAGTGGCAGATAGGACGGCACTCCAGAAGGTTAACATCATTGCCCAGAGGATCATTGGATGCCCTCTCCCCTCTTTGGAAGAGCTTTGTAGCCCCCACTGCTTTAAGAAAGTTCAAAACATTCTTAAAGATCCATCTCATCCTGGGCACCCTTTTTTTTTGAACTATTACCATCTGGCAGCCGGTACAGGGCAATAAAAACAAGGACAAATAGGCTGAAAAACAGCTATCCCAAGCAACTATATTGAATTCTACTATATAGTGCAATATTAATGCAATATCAGGGGTTTTCAATTCAATAGTTTAGAATGTGAAGGATTTGTGCTTTGTCTTATTTTTTATCTATGTTGTACACTGAAGTTGGCATTTAATTTCATTGTATGAGTGCTGTTAGGTAAGCTCCCCGTTGGGAGAGCGAGTACGTTCAGCGAAGCGTTGCGAGAGTTGTGTTGGAGAACACACAAACCAGCATACAGAGACACTGCAGTTTAAATATGCTTTTACTTTCGTGGAAATAGAGGTATCAGAGTCCATTAAACAGTCCAAGTCATACACGGATAATTCAGTCAGTCATCAACGTCTTTCAGTTAAGGGATAATCCAAATAACATAGTCCAGTATCATATAATCAGTTCGGCATTCAAAGTTTGCTCACAGTTGCAAAATTTACAATAGCTCACGGCACTTTCAGCTTCCAAAAACACTCAGATCAGATCAGCCCAGCATCTAATGGAGAACTAACAGTCGTTCTGGCTCCCTCTTATGGCCGATTGAGAAAAACAGCAACCAATCACATTTTACAGTATGATTTAAAGAAACAGGTATAGCATTGCTATATGATTTATATATATTGCCAACCCAACCGTTAGATTATATTCCTAACATTTGCAATGATAATAAAATAACTGAACTAACTAAACGTCTGTTCAACGTGATATATATTTGATTATTTTCATCTGGGAAACCGCACCCTTGCATAACTTCCTGCTTCAAGGAGTAAAGACAATGAACAACCAGAAAAGCTAGTAGTGAAAACCTGTATCTTATTATTAACCGTAGCTCACATATTACAAGATGATTGTTTGGGATTTAAAACATATTACATTTTTCCATTTGTAGGTTTCTGTTTGGGCTCCACAGTGCAAGCAAAAACGAAAGGAATCTGGATGTGGTGCGTTCCCTATCCGGACAGGCCTAACCAAACCCTTGTCCTGCTGGATACTGAGGGATTAGGTGACGTGAGAAAGGTGAGTTTGTGTTTGTATATTCCTTTTTACAAAAGAATGCCATTACACATAGTCCTTGACTTACAACAGTCACATGATAAAAACTGAGAACCGGCATGTACGGTATTTAGGATGGTTTCCCAGGATCACGTGGGATTGATTAGATAGATTAATCCTAGATTAATCACGATGGCAAAAAAAAAAGTTGTAAAAGTAGGTAAGACTCATTTAAAAACCACCTTGCTTGACAATGAAAATTCCCAATTGTGATCATACATTGAGGACTATCTGCACTAAATATGACTTTCCAGAAAAAAGATTTCAATATTAATATCAGGCCCAATATACCTCTACCAAATCTAAAGATAAAAATCTAAAGGCTTCTAATTGTCTCTGAACTACAACTCCCAGCACCCTGTATAGATGAATGAGTTAGTGAATGAATTCTGGACTCATTCTCCTAAGACATTACCTTGGGTATTCCAACACTAGAAATTTTAAAGAAGACATTGAACAACCTGTGTCTGAAATGGTATAGGGCAGTGGTGAGAATCAATTTTTTTTTACTACAGGTTCTGTGGCCGTAGCATGGTGGCCGTGGCAGGGGAAGGATTCTGTTAAATCTCCATTCCCTCCCGATTGATTGATTGATTGATTGATTGATTGATTGATTATATTTATATGCTGCCCTTTCCCCCCAAAGGGGACTCAGGGCGGCTCACAATTCAAATCAGGGAAGGGGGTACAGACAAAAAAATAAAAGACGAAACATAACAATACATAATTTAAAAACACATAACAGTCATACCATTCGAAACGGGGGCAACAGCTCTTTAGCCCCAGGCCTGTCAGAACAGCCAGGTTTTAACGGCTTTGCGGAAGGCCTGGAGGGTGGTGAGGGTTCGAATCTCCACGGGGAGTTCGTTCCAGAGGGTCGGAGCAGCCACAGAGAAGGCTCTCCTCTGGGTAGTCGCCAGTCGGCACTGGCTGGCGGATGGAATTCGGAGGAGGCCTAATCTGTGGGATCTAATCGGTCTAGTGGAGGTGATTGGCAGCAGGCGGTCTCTCAAGTACCCAGGTCCAATACCATGAAGGGCTGGATCAGCTGGG